>NC_061515.1:13252500-13417500 GCF_022379125.1 Scophthalmus maximus | reverse complement strand
TTTAATTGGTCACAAGTCTTTTTAGACCCAAATTCCTCCTTTCTGTTTCAACAGACAGGGTTTCTTTGATGACTTGTGGCTGAAGGGTAGTAAACAATGAGGGAATTTTTACTTTTGATTGTTCGTTTTGTCAGACTCATACTGCTGAAGCCTTATTGTGACTCTACATGAATGTCTGAATCCATTGATTACATTGAAATCGTGCTAAGAAGTGATCTTCAATCATCAATCGTCATCAATGACGCCATCATAGTTGTAAGTTACATGCAATAAATGGCAACGCAATTGAGAGTATATATTATTTTGTTTTACTATGTGCACTATGAAAATATTGCACGTGAAATGATTATTCTATCCAGCTGTGTTTTTATCCATTTCAGCCTAAAATCTTTTTTGTAACTAACAACACTCTGTCTTTGAGCTACAAGGATCAAGGTAAAACAGTTGAGAGGTCCAACATGCGTTAAGACTGCTTGGTTAACCTTTGCTCCTCACACCTCCCTCCTTCCACTGACCCTCTAGGAAAGTGAGTTTTTCAAATTGAAATACAATGGAGCTTGGTTCAGGCCTCTCAGCAGGCCAAGGTGTGTCTATCTGCACAATAGCCAGAGCAGAAATAAGTAATGGGACAGTCAAGAGGACACAGGTAGGTCATTTAAGCAATACAGTATTTAATAACTTATCTTGAGCTGCTTAGGTCCGTTAGGCTCTGTGGCTTAAATGGAGCAGAAAATTGAGAGAGTGCAAAAAACAGAGGACTGTCTTACAAACTCAATTACGCCCTGGAGGCAGGCCAAGTGGTTGGCTTCACACTCCAGCAGATATATAAATCGGTAGCTTCTTTTTTTTTTCTTCTTCTCTTTCACAAAAATCTATGTAGAGTATTGTCTTTGGTGATTAATGGACAAAAAAGGGAATCAACTTAAATTAGCAGAGAGATGTGGACCCTGACCCTAGTGGCCATTTACTTACGGAACTTACTGAATACGAGGGCCAAATCTTTTTAATGCAGAGCCAAATTGATTAGATTCTTTAAACATCTGTATGAGGATGATACCGAAGTGGAGGAAGACTAAAATAAAGATTCAGTTACAGTTTGCAGTCCAAATTTTATTGAAATAAGTTAACATGATTCACATAAAACAAAACAAATATATGTTTATAGTGTTTATGTTAGAATAACTCAAACATTTGGTCAGACTCTTACATGATATGAATTAAATACATAAAAGCAACAGCTGCAACAAAAAAAGTAAGCGTCTTCCTTCACAATGTAAAAGAAAAAGTGAATATTGAGTTCAAATAAAACAAGTGCAAATGACTCACAGTGTCTCTGACGGTAAGAAAGATAGATTACATCTTTCACATAAGATAGTGCAGCTCTGACAAATAGAAAACTTTATTCTGTATATACAAGTAGAGCAGATAATAGACTAGAGTAAATAAGTTACCCTTCTTTTCTGAGCACTTTAGGGTTTTATCAAGGATTGTATGGGAATGCAACTTCAAGCTGGCAGGTTAGTGTTCTAATCAACATAAAAATTATAATTTCAAGCATGAACTTTCCCTTTTTATATTTGTAAATTTTTTCATATGGGAGAGCTGATTCAAAATCATGTATGATCTCGAAAGGCTGTATTTTTGGCCCATTAAATGGAATGGAAATAACATACATTCATATAAATAAATTACTATTAAAAACATTGAAATAAATATTGCAAGTGCTTCCTTCTTTGAAAGTAAATCGATGAGGAATGTTAAGTGTCTCATCAGAGTGAGATATGATCGCACGTCTTTCAGTCTTTAGGTTTCCATTTCGGACTCGGAGTTGTCCAAGTTAGACACGGTGGAGCTGTACCACTCTGCGCTCTCCTCTTCCTCCTGCACTCCGGACACGCCACCGCCTCCCCGGTCCCTTCTCTCGTTCAGCATTTCCATGGCTACTTGGTGGTAAGGGTGTTTGCGTTTGGTGTGTCGGCGTAGCGTGTTGCGCTCAGCGAAGCGCGTGTGGCAGAGTTGGCACTGGTAGGGTTTCTCCCCGGTGTGAACCCTTTGGTGGCGCTGGAGCTCACCGGCCTCCCTGAAGCGTTTGGCACAGATGGGGCACACAAAGTTCCTCTGGCCTGTGTGGATGTGCTTGTGCCTCTGTTGCAGAAAATGGTTAAATGTTTTAACATTTCAACACAATAATCGGCTATAATCATTTTGATTTACTACTTCTTTACGAAATGGTCCCCTCAGCCTTTTGGAGTTTAGTATCATCTTTCAATGAATAGATCATACGATTTAAATTTTTTTAATAAAACAACAATTTCCACGAGGTATTGAAAGGAGGAAGGGGAATGCAAAGCAAACTGATGGTGTTGTTACGTTTTTAGTCTTAGGATGGACACAGTGGTGGAGAGTTTGTTTATGTAATTGATGTATTGAAGATGTGTATTAGTATGGAATAGGGGTAGGACTAGAAAAGCATAATGCTTCTTCCTACTCCTTTTCAAACATTTATTTATAGATTTATCTTGCTTATTTGTTATCCATTATTATTATAACTATTAATAATATTGTTTTTGTTGTAGTTTTTTTCTTTTAAAATATATTTTAAAATATGTTATCGATGTGATTTCCCTGCATCCCTGCTGTTTTGCTTCACTCTCAGCTGCTCTCATTGCATTGTTTTGCACCGGGCAGCTGTTTGCACCACTAAAACCCATTAAACACGAGCTGCCCAGCACCAAACTTATCAGGTGGCCAGAAACATGAAACTCTGCTGCTGCTCTGTGTCTCCTGACTGTGTGAAAAGGTAACTTTTGCTGCCAAGTTATTCATATCAACTGAAATAGGGGATAATGTGTCCTTATTTGTCAACAAATCAATTAGTTGATCGAGAGGAAATGAATCAACTGTATAATATTTTCCTGTTTTATATCACTGTAAACTGAATATCTTTGGGTTTTTCTACAGTTGGCTCGGACAAAACCAGTCAATACGATATTGTATTTATTTTAGCACTGGGAAATTGTGATTTTTTCCCCCCATTATTTTCTGAATCGATTTACTGATAAATACTGGTAGATTAATCAATAATGAAAGGAATCAATAGTTACAGCCCTAGTGCACAGCTTGTTTCTTCTGCTCCCAAGTGGCCAAAAGAATCCACTACTCTTTCTGTACTAATAATTTGTGACATCTGTTCAAGTGACTTCTTTTATCATCAACCCTGAATATGAAATGATTACAAATTGACTTGCACTGACCTGCAGATGGCTGGAGCGTTTGAAGGCTTTGCCGCACTGCTGGCAAACGTGAGGCTTCTTCTGCGAGTGAGTGATGGCGTGGCGCTCAAGGTCGGAGAGGTAATAGAAGACCCGCGGGCACAGCTGGCAGTACAGCACCCTGCGGGCGCCCATGTTGCTAGGCGATGAAGCTGGAGAGAGAGGATCCAGGGGGTCGAGGTTACCGGAGGGGAGCGTGGGCCCTACGGGCGGGGAGGGCGGAGCAGCCATGTTTGAGAAGTAAAGATGGTCATCCAGGTGTAAATGTTCTGAGTGCAGGCCACAGGGGTTAAATTTAGACTCTGGGGCTGGTGATTGGGCTTCTGCCTCTGAGCTGGGCTGAGCTAAGGGGTCATAGGTCAAAATAGAAGACTGTGGGTGCGGAGTGGATTCTGCAACAGCTGATGGCTTGTTGATTTCATTTGAGACTTCTTCGGCAGATATGGCTTTACTTCCTGGGTTTGACTCGGAGGAGTTGGTCTGAGTGTGGAGGGCGGGGGTCGTGCTGCTGTGGTCTTTTTGGAGTGCAGGAGTGGACGAAGGGGCAGCAAGAGAGGTGACGGCAGACACTGAGTTTACATTATTCACTCCTGACAGGACAACAGGAGGCTCATTGGCGCTCAGTCGGATGATGGGGTGAGACAGCGTCGGCAGAGGTGATCCCAGCTTGCCCACCTGACCGGAGGACAGAGGGAGAGAGACGGGGGCTGCCGCTGCAGTGATCTGGGACAGCTGCCCTGTCGAGGAGTCGAGGACTGCGATGGGGGTGGAGGTAGAGACGGAGTCACCAGAGGAAGAGGGCACAGAGGAGAGGAGAAGAAACATGGGGGTGGAAGCACCGGGCGAGGTCTGAGTAACAGAGAGGGGAAGCGAGAGACTCACCGGAACAGAGGAGAGCTGAGGAGAGGAAGACGAGGACGACAGGAGGAGAATAGGAGCGTTGGTTGAAGGGTTTGTGAGGATCTGAATGGGCTGGCTGGGGACTGGGATCCCAGAGGACGGGGACAGAACAGCACTAGGCTCCTGAACAGCTCCAATACTTGACTCTGCTGCCTTTGTGGGATCTGAGTTCAAAGTCAAACTTGTGAGGACTTCTGGAGCTTCTGCCCGATCAACACGTAGTGATGGTGAATCAGCGTCAGGGACCAGAGACGGGTAAGTATCAGAAGGTGCATTTAGTGCATTATCTAAGCTTTGGCTGAGGCTCGGCTCTGTTAACTGCGATATCCCCTTTCTTTCTACTTGCGATGAATTAGCTTGATCGGATTGAGGATCGCTTGACGTGGAAGCATCGACTTGTGGCACTTTGAGTCCACCTGGACTGAGAGTATACGGGATTCCCTGGTCGTCTATGAGAAGGAGGTTTTCAGTATCATGGTCTATGGAGGGGAGGGATGTAAAGACAGAGGTAGAAAAGAAAGAGGGAGACAGAAGAGAGTCTTCGGGTGTATCTGTGCCGTCCACGTGCTCCACAGAGTCCTCTTCATCGTCGTCGTCCTCTTCTACTATGTCTCTGTCTCCTTCTCCCTCGTATTCATCTACCTCCATAATCAGCGACGTCTCACAGCCAGAATCATCCAGAGTTAGGCCGCACCTCCTTTGTAGACTCTCTCTTCTCTTGGGCAAACTCAGGTCCAGTGGTTCCGTCTGTTCGTAAATTCCCACCTCATCAAATGTCTTGCAAGACTCCAAGTCCATTTCGTGCAAAATTAGAGGAATGTTTTCCTCAATGTCTTTCTCTGTGGTTTCCTCTTTAATCCCCCTCTGGCTCAGCATTTTAACTGTATGAGTCCTGGAGACGAGAGGAGTTCCCGACCCGTCCACGTGGATGATTTTAGCATCCAAAACATCTGTCTCTTTGCACATTTTATTCCCTCTCTCGGCCTCCGTCCCATGGAATGATTCCGCTCTATCTTCCTCAGTCTTTTGATGAGTAACTTCCTTGAGCTCCCCTTCCTTTTTAACAGCAGGTCTTTTGATTTTACTTCTGTTTCTTCCTGCGAGCACAGCTCTAGATGAGACCAACACAGGTCTCCTGAAGTGTGTACGAGCAAAGTCTTTGGTCAGGCTGATGGCAGAGTTTGTGATTGGCCTCTTGCACCGTGGGGGAACAACAATTTTGATTCTGATTGGTTGGCTCCGCAGAACAGGCACTCCAGTCTTCACTGTAATTGGCTCCCTGAACCCACCAATCTTACGTGTTTCCTGAGAGGCTGGCTTACAATTCCCGCCCCCCTCTGGCTTTTTCCCATTGACTGAAGAAGCATCTCGTCTGATGGTCACCGCTGCCTTGACAGGGCACGGCTGGAGGTTACCTGGTACAGTACTGAGGGAGGATTTCTCCTTTGAGTCCACAACATCCTCTGTCACCGTCTCTGGTCCTTCTGTGCACTGGCTGCCATTTTGGACTTCCAGGCTGCCACTGGTCAGGACTGAAGCCAACTGAGAATCCATTTTGGGGCATACCTATTTAGATATCTGAGAAGTATAGGAAAGAAATAATCAATTAGAAACTCAGAGAAGTGACATAAGAATAGAAATTTAAAAAAATATTCTATGGTGGCAAAGGAAAGGAATAGTTCAATAAATGTCCTGTGTTTGGCCGGTATTCATAGGGGTCAAGTTAAGTGCAAAGAAGAGCCAATGGTCATCACATATGTATTATAAATTAAAGCCAATAGATGAAGCAGATTAAACTCCCTCGTCCATCTGTCTTAAACTGATGAGGCGGACCCCCCCCCCCCCCCCCCCCCCTCAACACGCGTCTGTCCTGATAATTGCGTCGGTTACCTTCATGTTCCAAAAATTATAGATCGGCGAATATCGACCGCCGAACCGCCGATCGGTCGCAGACGCGCCGGAGTGCAGCAGGGTCCGAACGATGTGAGCGAAATAACATGTCCTCTCTCAGACTTCTGCCGTTCACGTGCTGTTCCTAATAATGAAACGGTTGATTATTTTTTTTTTAAAAATCGCCTCGGTGCATTATTCACACGTCGTCTGGTTTATCACCACGAGCCTGTTCTGAATTTTTGCCTGCGAATGAACCGAGAGCGGCACCGTCCGCGGAGGACGCCATTACGCACAGTCCTAGGTCCGAAATGCCAACATCGCCGTGGTGCCTGTGCGCCGTGACAGCTCTCGGACCCGGGACCTGACGAACGCGTCGCTCGGAGGAGAGGGACGTGTGTGTTGGCGCGCCGCCGCGGCGCGGAGCGTGTATCCTCCCGTTAGCACCGGAGCTTCCTCGGACCTACAGCCAGCCATTTTAGAGCCGAGGGTCCGAGGTACCGAGAGCGCAACCAGGCAGCTCTTAGGGCAAACTTTCCCGGCGCGCTGTCATCTCGTCCAACCCTGCTGTCAGAGCCGGGGCAGGACGCGCCGGACGCGCTTTCGATACATTTACAAACTGTATTGTAAACTCTACTCCACCCATACACCCGCTGCATAGGGACTGGCTTACCCGAGCTGTGGATATATTTCCGGAGGACCAAATATGACTGTGCAGTGTAAAGGGTGATGCTGCGAATGCTGAGGGAGGGAGGGGTCAAGGGGAGTTGCTATGGTGTCGCAGCCTACCGGGTCCGACCAGGAGCCATGTTCAGCCTATGAGTACAGTTGAACCTACAGCCTGCGCCCGAGAGCCGGAGACACACGGGGAGGATGGAGACAAGTGGACTCGAACTCACACAGGGTGCTTTTATGTCCGACTCCAAAAAGAAGCCACAGAGAGCGAACCGTTCTGATGTTATTATTATTTTATTTATTTCAAATCACTCATCAATCATTTAAACTTACAAGCCTCGAGACTTGATGCGTCAGGCTCAACAGATGAAAGGAAGAATCGCACAGTGAGATAAATCACAGAGTCATTATGAGTTAGGTTACACGAAGGCTTTGTCACCGGCATAACTGGTATAGCATGTATTAATGCATTATATATATACATCATCACATAGGCCTGTGGATTGCATCCGCAGTACGCACTGGCTCAAGCTGGAGGAGGATCACAGTAATACTCAAGGTTATAATCACACCTGCGGTTTGATAGTGTGCAGGGGAGAGACAGCTTCGCTTGCAGATCTGCAAGAGCTGTTGAAAGAATATTTAGCATCTAACAGATCATAATTGTCAAGGATGCAGTGGAGGACTTCACTATAGGTCAGGGGTGCTGCAGAGGTTTTTTCGTGTTGTGACACGGTGTCACGAGTGTCAGGTGAGTAAAGGTCAGACAGGTCATCACTCCACGTCGCCGGATTCACACGCATCAATCTCAGAGACCAGCCGGTGAGGGAAGAGCTTATACTGTAACCATGTGGGCTCTGAAAAACAGAGGGAACACGCACGACTAATGCAAAAGGTCAAAAATGTGAATCAGTCTCTCACTTTCTCAAGCAGATAGAGATCATGAAGGGTTTCGTGTATGTGTGTGTGTGTGTGTGTGTGGCGCCCAGGTTTACCAAGGTAGCATGCTGGGGGCTGCAGCGCTCCATCAAAACAGGTCTGGACTGCAGTAAGGCTGCACTGAAGGCTAGGATGTTTGCAGAAGAACGCCACACTTTCCCCATGAGGAACCATGGCGTCCGTAACGTCAAACGGCCAGCGCTTCACTCCACCAATGACCACGTGGCTTCTCTCCGCAGGGATGAGACAGCGGGCTGAGAAAATGGCCGACGAGGTGTCAGAGTGTGAGTGTACAATCTCTCTCCACCCTCATTGAATGTGTCATAAGGATTACAATGCAAACGGAGATTTGGTTCCTGGCGTTTCCGTCTGAGACCCTGGAGCTCTCTCACCTCTGCAGTACGGGGGTGGTGCACTCCAGCTGCCATTCGACAGGCAGGTGACCTTCTGGGGTCCGTCCATGAGGAAGTTTTTCTTGCAAAGGTAGTGGATGTCAAAGCCAACTTCATACTCAGTCTTCTGGACAGCCACCACGTAGCCCTGCTCCACCTCTCGAGGAGGCTGACAGTACACTTCTAAGAGAGTGGGGGGAAGAAGATTACCAGTCAGCTTGTCCAGGAAAGGAAAGGATTTTTTTAACCTGCTTTAAAGTTCAAGTAAAAACATTCCCATTCATCTTTAAGCCAGGGTCAGTGATATTGCTCTTAGCGCGATTCAAGAAGCCTCCTGTGAAGCCTCCTGTGAGAGTTTGCCGCTGTAGAACAGGCCATGCAATACCATGTTTTACCACAAGATGGCAGACAAATACTGCGAAACAGAGCTGTACAGTTTCAAACCTCTGTACTTGGAGGGGGTTTGTGTGTCTGTCTGTCTCGTTTGGTCTACTCTTTTTTTACATATATGGCAACACACACACGAACACACACACAATGGTGGGAAAACAAAACATTTCTGTGCCAAAGAACTACACACATTCGCAGCCAATGCAGTTCACTGACACATCTTCATCATCTCCTGCTCACCTTGAAAGATGCACACAGAGCGTAAGGAGGATATAACATACATGCACGCTCACTCACATTGTGGTCAGTGCACACTTACTTTTACAGATGGGGTGAGGATACTGCCAGGTCTGATTGTCCTGACAGAAATTCTCACTGCTCCCCACTATATCGGCTCTGCGGGGCAGAGGAGAGACTGATAAACAACAGATGGCGGTGTGACATGTACAGTATTGACAGCTAAGGAGCTTTGTTAAAATAAAAGTGATGGGAAAAGGGAGTGCAAGTGATTGTCTTTTCACTCTGTCTCTCTCTTACAAAAGATTATGTGCACAGTTCTGGCTGACACATCAACTGTGGCTCATCTCAGCCCGTGAGATGCGTCAGTGTGTTAAAGGGGAGTCAATGCAAGATTAGACTGTAATGACCTAGTTAGTTCGCCGGAGAGACTGTCAGCTGGGAGATCAAAATGATTTCCCTGCCATTCGTCGCTCATTACCCATCATTCCCCAACACCTCTCCTGCGTTCAAGGCTTTGCTCCACGCGCTGGCTCTTCTTCACACTCCATCCCCATCCTCTCACTTCCTCCATGTTTCTACCTTCATACCATTTCAGGTTTTCAGAGCCTTTGCCCACGCACTCACGACATTAACCTCCCAGCAACTGCCTCCCTCTCACTCTCCCTCCCTCCCTCCCTCCCTCCCTCCCTCCCTCCCTCTCTCACCCAGACAGGCAGCTGTAGCGGATGGAAGTTCCTACAGCAGCGTCACCCTGGATGCTGAAGGTGCTGATTATTTCCTCCGGCAGAGGGCAGGTTTGGGCAGCAGCAGGTTCTGCTGACTGAGCTTCTGAGAGAAGAAAAGGGAGGTGAAAGACTAATATGAGCAGTGGTGGAAGAAAGGATTCAGATCTTATATCTAAATGAAAGAAGCATTAAGACACTGTACACGAAAAAATAATCATCTCAAAGCAAGAGGCATGAATTAAAAGTGGGAGCAAATTTTAGTGTCTTCTATTTATTAATTCAGTCGTTCACTATATATCAGAGCATATTTTATAAGCTTATCATGTGTTTTGTATGCGGTAATGTATTTATTTGTAAAGTTCTGTAAGTTCTTAGTTGCCTAACAGCACCTGACACAGCCGTGTGATACACGTACTTTGATTATTTTACATAAAATTTCACAGTATATTTACAGTCAGATGCATGTATTAGTCCTAGTAACATATCACTTGAATATTAAAGTATCAGTATTAGAAAAGAATCCAATAATATAGTATAACATCTGCAGGTAATGTTCCTGCATTAAGTACCATGCTGTAATGTATACTTTGATGATACTTTTACACATGTACTTTGACGTAAGTAAAATGCAATGAAGTATTTCATTGTTGATATTACTGATATTGCTACTTAAGCGCCAGTAAACTATCAAAATACATTCTCCATACCTGCATGTTCGTACTCCCTCGACTCACAGTTGAGATGCTTTACTCCCCTACAATAATCTGACAGCTTTAGTTACCAGTTAGTTTATAGATCAGGTATGTACATACAATGCAGCGACTGCACTAAAATGCTGTTTACTCTCAATACACCAGTGGTAATGAAATAAATCAAATTTTGAAAAGGAAGCAGGGAAGAAAAAGAGAGGGAGAATGGAAGGACAAAGTAACAAACGTCCGTCCTGCTACCTCATTTGACTCGTGTTAACAAGGCTTCTATTTAGTTTGTGACCCACAGAGGCGTTTCACCCCATGTCTTGTTCTTTTTAGTTTAAATAGCCCTCCTTAGATAATGTATCAAAGTTCAATGATCCAGTGAAATGCTGCCCAACACCTCTCCGAGTTCACAGCTACATCTGTGATTGTATAACACCTAGCACTGTTCATTCCTGGAAGTTTGAGTACCTCACGCTTGTGGAAATATAAATATCGAGAGTGGTGCTTGGAGAGAGGCTGAAGCGACCCGAGCTCCGTCAAGCGCAGGGATTTTTGAGCTGAGCACAGATTTGAAAGGCAGAGACATCTCTTGCCGGAGGGCTGTCTTAGGTATCTGAAGCCGAGAAACGTTAATATAAGAATGTAAAGGGACCTTTACATGGGAGAGACCTCTCTATGGGAGAGAAAGAGTTACGAGTCTGTTTGGCTACAGATGACAGCCCGAAGCTGAGTTCTGTTTTCACATACCGCCCCTCTCAAGCCTCGTACTGCGGCCACCCACACAGGCTGCAGCACCAAACTGCTATGAAGCAGGTAAATCAAAATCATCTTTAAAAAAAAAGAAAAGAGAAAAGAGATAGAATTGTGATTTTGAATGAATCACAGCGTTGAATACATCGCCTTCTGATTGAGACCAAAGATGTCAAGGACCAACCAGGCAACATATGAGCCCCTTTCTGCGTTTTTACTCTGTTTTTCTCACGCAAATACACACACACACACACACACACACACACACACACACACACACACAGACGTATCTACACACCACTAACCAAAGAGCCCAGGGCTGCATGCTTGTCCTTGGCTCTCATTGTAGAGAGAGACCTTATCAGAGGCCTGAGATGGAAGAGGATGAGAGGAGGAAGAGATGAGAGGAAAAGAGGATGAGAGAAGAGAGCAGAGGAGAACAGGGAACAGAAAGGCCCGGAGCAGCATGAGCAAGAAAGCTCTCTGACTCTCCTGACTGTGATCTGTCGCCCACACAAACACACACACACACACATACACACACACACACACACACACAGATACTCTGTGACACATGTGCAGTCCGCCCCCCACACACACACACATCTAATGTACATAGGAAAAAAAATCTACCTTTCTACCTCTCCCCGATAAACACAAACTCACACCCCGTAGACACACACATTCACACATTCACACACACACACACACACACTCACACAGTGTGCATGCAGCTCTGTGCCACTTTGACAGTGATCTGCCGCCCACTGCCTCTCATCAGGCATGAGGGAGCTCGACTCACACTCTAACACATATGCAAAGGACACACAATACAAACGCTCTCACACGTTCAAAACCCACCTACCTTCTGCCAGTCTCTCAGCAGGAGGATACTCTACCAGAGCTGGGAATCGTATCCCTAGTTCACATTTTTGAATAGATAAGAAAAAGAGCTGAGACCAGGACCCAGCTGGGCTGAGGACTCTTATGAAAGCGGGTTTTTACCGTGGCTCCAGGCGTGAGATTAATGCACCAGGATACAGACCTTGAAAACCGTGAAACTGTCGTGTGTTCACCAGCTGACGGGTCGACACAAGCAATAAGCAGGTCACACTCTCAGGTGCTGTATGTTGATGAGGTTTGTCCGTATGCTAAAAAGTATCGATGGCTTTTACTTCGTGCACTGCTGTGCAACTTTATGGCACAGTGGTGGGAGTTCTAAGGCTGCACGGCAGGGGAACAAACAGTGCCTTTTGCAGATTCACATTGTTGTTCTATATTTAGAGAGACAGAAAATCAAAATATTGCACCACTTGTGTGTCTTAGGGCACAGTGGTCGGTTGTTAACTGTCCACAAATCATAGAGAGAATCAAGAGTTTCTCTCAATCTCAGAGTGTGATGTCAGCTTTAGGTTGATTAAGCGATTGCATAATACTTACATCACATAAGGCTTTGAACACAATAGTGAACCTTTTGATTTATGATATTATTTTTTTTGTGGAAACTGTGTTCAAGAGGTTGCAGGATACCATGATTGTAATGCTTTGGCTGTAATTTGAGTTTTTGTTCAATTCTATTATAGTATTAATATAAAGTATTTTATTTTATAGAATATATATCACATTTTCTTTCCTCCAACAACACAATAAAAAAGAGATGCATAATGCAAGCCATTAGAATAACACCACAAACTATGGTCCAAAAGATGAACAAAGATTTCTTTTTTCTAGTTTTATGATATGTGGTGCACATAGTCTACATGCACAGGTATGTAGATTATCTGCTTTTGTCTCCACTATAAACTTATCAACAGTCAAGGGTAAAATCTTCAGAGAGCCAATATGAACAACTAAAGCTCTGGTTGCCATGGTGATGAGGAGAAAAGGTCCCAGTTGTGCAATGTCTCAGTCGACACAGTCACAGAGGGGTTTCATTTTTGGAATAGCAGTCTGTCTCTCTGTGTCTTTCTGTCTGGTATTAACACAAACACAAAGAGCCACGTTTATTCTCTGACCGTCGTTGACTTACACATGTAGCGTACACATGCAGTGTAGCTGTTGCCTTTGTTTAATAACAGAAATGATCATGAATCTGAGAAGCAATGACAATGGTGTTCCTCCAGACGTTCATTAGTACCTTATCTCTGATGAACTCAAACCCACCTGTACAGATGGGCTCATCCCCACTCCACTGTCGGTCACCTTGACAACGGCGAATAGTGGCATCCAAGCCGTTGGCCAGCGTGAATCCAGGCTTGCAGCGCACTTCAAGCAGGGCAGAGAAGGAGTGAGTGGGTGAGAGGAGGTGAGCCACTGAGTTTTCACCGGAGGGTAGAGGCCAGGGACAAGTACGACCTGAGGAGCAAAGAGATGATCCAAGGGGGGGAGAGGAGAGAGGAGAGGAGAGCCGGCGGGAGACAGGGAAACAGGGAAACAAAACATTTCTCAGAATCTGCTGTACTTATTCTTGTACAAAAGAAATGAGATTGTTAGCACTAAAGCACTTTAAAATTGCGCTAATGAGGTTGTATAACTAGACTGGATCCATGCACAGCGCCCCTCTTTTACAGTGTGCAAGCATAATAAAAAGCTTGTGTTCAGCACTGGCATAGGGAACATTTCGAGCCCACATTTTGTGCATGACCAAGGCTTTTATTTTATCTAACAGGAAACACAAACACTAATACACACACATACACTCAAACGCACACAGATGTATGTTGGCACAGCTGCGTATACACACCCGCACACACACAAACACTTTGAATGACTGAGCCCACAGTGGCGTTCACAGTGACAACTGAGGGCACACATGCATACAAACAGTTACCTGGAGCCACACAGCTGAGGCCACACTGGCCGTCACACAGACACTGGCGCTTGCTGCCGCAGTCTCTGTCGGCTTTGCAGGGCCGAGGACACGTCCTCCTCCGCTCCTGTCCCAGAAGTCTCTCCGGACACGACCCTGTTGGGACACTGCACACACTATCACACTGCCGCAGCAACTGTCCCTTTGTTTACTTCTATTCTACTTCATTTGTGGCCCCTTGTAAAATCTGCAAACACCAGGGGCCTATTCTTTGTGTTGAAGGAAAGTAACTTCACTGTGTGGGTGGCCTGGGCAAACATTTGCCACCCAGGTTGCCAGATGAGTAAGTATTTAGATGACAGACCATTCACCTTTCAGTCTCGCTTTTTGTAAGGAGTGTAAAAGCTCAATGGCATGCACCGTAATTATTGTGCATTTTCCAAGCTGAGAAAAAAGTTTAAAAGGAAATTCACATATGAACAGGGTTCGTCTATAGGGATACTCTTAACACATGCAGCCCCTCCTCATTTCCCTCACTTCTCCATATGTACTCCATCGCACATCATAAAACCCAATCCTCCACTTATTTTAAATAGCACAATAATATTGACATACCCTCAATGTCCAGAACATTTGAGGGGGGAAAGGCAAGAGGAGGGAGATGGGGGGAGGTGGGGCAGATTGGGTTCACCATTTTTCATTTCTGAGAATGAAAACATGTGTGTTACTGTATTCAGTCTGCCCACAGCACGTGTGACCACAAACACACATGTGCTGCCCTCATGCACTCATGATCGCCCCAGAACTGCATGGACACACAGTGTACAGTACAAACTTGGAGCATGACCCATGGTATTGGAAATTCAAATAATTGTTGCATATCCCAAATGTGTATCAGTATTATGGAAGATCTAGAATCATCTGTGGAGGTGTGTGAAGGGTCAGTGATGATCGAACACAGTATATAAACCATTTACTATAACTTTGTGCAGCCAAAATGTGTTTTGTGAGGGAATTAAAAAGAATGATTTTAAATGCACTGACTTGACTTAACATGACTAACTAAATCAGTACTGTATGTTACTGCCTAAGATTATTCCTTTATTTTTTCTTATTTCAGCAAGAACGTTAACAATACAACTGAGTGCTTTTTTTTCAATCTTTGAACTATTAGCAAAAATACACACTGCATTGCATAGTCTCATACTTAATTAGTGCAAATGATTAAGTGCATCTGTTTGATTAATTACACAGTCCAAGCAACGGCTGCATGATTATCTATAAACTACAACAGTACTTGAGGTGGAAAGTCCGGCCGATCAATAATTACACTGCCATGGGAGACTCACTCATCATATGGTCAGTCCATGTGCTCTTCCAGTATTTAGTGACAGTGTATGTGTGAGTGACTGGTGAGGGATGTAAAGAGTCAGGGGGCTTACCTGAAGCCTGCGGGGACACCGCTCCAGTCAGAGCCCACAGGGACAGCAGCAGCAGTGCACAGTCCATCCTCAGAGCCAGGCTTCAGACGATATGAGGGAGGGACGCACAGACACGGCGTTTTTAAGGAAGGGGGAACAAAGGGTGGGGGGGGGGGGGGGGGGGCAGGGAGGGGGAGAGCGGGGGATGTGGGGTGGTTTGGGTACAGCCCAGGAGCCACACATCTGGTTTGTGTTGACGAGTAAAGAAGTGAGGAAAATTCCAGTCTGAGGGACCTTTCACCCATTTCTGTTGAGAGAGCAGATAAAAGGGGGATGAGATAAACAAGATAAATGTTTTACCAAACAAACAATAAACATACAGAAGATACTGTCAGGGAAGAAAATTGAGCAGATCATTTACCTGATGTCGTGAGTGCAACAGTTTCTCTCCGAGGGACCCGACCGTGCAGCCGGACGTGGGACTTCTTTAATTGACGCTTCAGGCCAGGAAACAGATACCTGTCGTGTAATGAAACCCTCTTCAGAACCAAATGTTCTGTAACATTCCACCACATCTGCATTGAAGAATTAATCCAAATTGTGAGCACTTGATTCCCATAAAAACAGGAGATTTCATTTAGAAATGCATAAAATGCTCATTTAAATGTTCAAGAGAAGATGCGCTGCCTGTGCTGGGCAAGAATGCAGTTTTTGAACCATTTGTCTTTTCAAGGAATGTACGCAATGTAAACAAACCAGAGAGGATATCAAAACAAGTAGGTCTTATGTAATAATTAAAATAACAGTCCTGCAGTCTGACCTCAGTTTCCCATTTTATGGAATAATACTGGATATGATTGAAGGTTCAAGCACACAAAGCTCAGGAGAAGAACCCAGAACTACTAAGAACGAAAACTTGTGATGAAACACATGAGAAAAAGCAGAGCAGTAGTGAATGAGAACAATCTTTTATTGGTGTTTTTGGGAAAATCTCAAACTACCAAATAACCAGCACTGAGGGGGCTGGGCACCATGGACACCACTGATGCAGCAGGGCAGTTGTAGTTCAATTAGAGTCACTATAAGATTCATCAACCACATCTGTGAGGATATTAGAGACTAAATCCTGTTGGGAGAGCAAACAATCACGGATTGAGGCGATAAAGGCTGAAATAAACCAACAAAGGAGCATAATGACAGTGTGCATAGTCCATACACTGCGGGGGAACTGGAGAGGTCATCGTCAAAGGTAAAGTGAGTCTGCATGAGCATCATGTTCAATGTTACTGAGTCACGTTTGTGAAATCCATGGTCACAGAAACCGAGGTGGCAGTATCGTGTCCGTAGCAGAAATGACTAATATTGAATGTCTGGAGGTCTGAGACTGGATGAAAATTGCAGAGTGAGGGGTTTTCTTTTTCCATTTGAATCGTCTTTCTGAGGAACAATGAATATCAAAAATGCTTCAAGGTGCAACAGATCATGTTCATCCAACGAAAGAAAATAATTCAGTAATATAGAACAGCAATAATAAGAGGGATAATCATCATAATCATAACAATAATAATAGCAGTAATGGTACCTATTCATCATGGTCAATGAGGGGATTAAAATCACACTATCACTAGTCATCCCTCCCCCACGAACATAACATAGTGTACCATGCCCCTGTGTGGGTGATGTGGGTACACAGAGAAGTTTATAGATACAGTATAAAGTAAGGAGTAATAATAGGAGTAAACAGTGAGGAAGGAGCAGTATTGAAAAAAAGCACTACATAACAACAAGCTTTGTGGATCAACATAATAAATTTTGGCTTTTATTTCTCCCAGAAATCTGAGAAATTAACACCATTCCACTCAATGGGGGAACTCGACCCATCTCCTGGAATACATCAAATACACAAAATAGTATATGCCTATCCAATAAACACATGATTTCCCCCCGCCCCTCCCCCGTAATAATGCTTATTATAGTGTGTTCATAAAGTACAGTAAAGTAACGATGTGCGTTTTACTGGGAAGGTTGATAACTATTTCAGAAAACATTACAACACTTGAGATTGAACTCTCTCCGTGTACTGTCGAGGTACAAGAGAGACACGGGGACAAAATGTTGTGGGAGGCGTTTGCACATAACTTGCAAACGTAAGGGATTGCAGACAGAAAGAGAGCATCTGGGTCGTGATACAGACGAAGAGGAATGGGCCGACAATCGAGCAAGAGGAGCAGAGTTACCCCGGGCATCATTACAGGTGGACCAAAACACCAGAGTAGATTAAAAGCACTCCACGGGGATAGAGGGGGAAAAAAGATACAAGAATGGACAGATGTACCAATCTCTTACATAAGCCCAAGGTACGAGGACGTAATCTAGTTAGGGGACTGAAGTCAATTCAAAAGGGTGAAGTAGTTAACAAAAAGGAAACATGACTGGACTAGCAGGTGTTGAGGAAAGAGCTGGACTGTTTACATGGTTCCTCCTCGTGTCTCTCATTCCGCCTCTCTCCCTCTGTAGCATGCCCATTCCCAGTGACAGAAACATGACAGGAAACAAAAAAATGTAAGCGCTTGAGTAAAATCCACAAAAATGTTGGATTTTGAGATAATTTTGCTCTCTATATTACAATTATTACACGCGTCCGTGCCACTGCTGCTGCATCCTGACTAGAAGAATCGAGTTGAAAAATAACCATCGGTGGCTGGACACCAGTGAAACAGCTCCTGACTCGTCTACAATAAAAAGATATTTACCATCGCTTTCCCCATCTCTATATCCCAGTCATGTAGAAAATATACAAAATTATTCTCCAAATTTGCTCTCCCGCTAATTTTTCGTAAGTATTATAAAAATATACAATTCTCCAATAACAAAACCCTTAAAAGTCACATCTTTCATCTGTTAAATTATTCTCTCCATCCATGACTTTTAAGAGCGGACACCTTAACAAGACACCTGAGCTTCAATACACAACCCTTCTCCTTGTCTTTTACATTCATCATCATAATCATCATCATCCTCCTCCTCTTCCTCCTCATCATCATGTGCTGACCCCATTCTGTCCGTCATGCCACCGCGAATATTCAGTCTTAAATTGAATCCAGCTTATATTCCTCCTCTTCCTCATTCTGCTCCATGCCTTCATCACTGATCAGCAAGACGATTCTCGTATTTACTAAGGATGTTGCGACAGCGACCCAGTTCCTTCCGCATCTCGGCCACTTCTTGTCGGAGTGCGGCGTTCTCCCTCTCCAGGTAGGCAGCACGCACGGATATCTGGTTCTCCTTGAGACGGCGAGCATCTCGGGAACGCTTTGCTGCTTCATTGTTTTTATATCTCCTTGTCCAGTACTTCTCGTCCTGAAAGAGGACAAGCAAGATATGTCAGCATCTATCAAAGTGATCCATTCACCATGCTAGAATTAGCATGTTTAAAGAATTATATTAATAATCATTTTATTTATTAAAAACATTTTTTGCTGTTCCCAGCGATATCATTTCCCTGTTTCAGATTCTGATTATCATTTAGCTCTGTTGTCAATGTGTGAACTTTCTCTAAACTCAGTAATGTGTCCCTCCGAATCTGAACAACAACAATTAGTCAAGACGCTTAAATAGATTGAAGTCATTTATCAAGCAAAATTCTCCAGTTACAGCTTCTCAAATATGAGGATTTGCTGCTTTCTCTTATTATCGTTATATTATCTTTGCTTTGGGCCACTGAGTAAAAACATCACCTTAAACTAGCTAAGACATCTTGTTGAAATGAAACCTGGAATTAGTTACATGTTGCGTTTAAAAATGTAATAAGTGCCTTCAAATTACCTGACACTTCAAGTGTTCGCTCACCTTCATGGCATCTGGCACCAGGATCTTGCGGGCCTTCTTGATCATCGGCTGTGGCTTGAGCTCCTCTTCACTGAAGGAGTGCCTCCTGGGGTCATAGTTCTGCTGGCTCGAGCTGCTGGACATAGCCATGTCCGAAGAATCCATGTCAAACATTCCAATACCATCTGGCTCGTTGTCCGTGGGCGTCAGCAGAGGTGGACAGGAGGATGAGGAGGAGGAGGACGAGGGTGACTCACAGGACTCGTTCATACTCGTTTGACTCCCTGCAATTACAAGGAAGATAAATCTGTTTTACAAACTCATCACCAAACTATATTTAAACTGATATTGATTCTACTGTCAAACATTGAAGGAACTGATGACAACACGATAGTAATATAAGCACGTGCAGCATTTGATCATGACCAGCAGGTGGAAGCAGAGAGCTATGTTCTTAGTGTTATAAACAACAGAAAACATTCCTGAGGTCTTAACTCGTTCTTTAGAACCGAGGAGGTTTTTCATTCATGGTCAGCAACATTTTCAAGCGTAGAGTAATGTTTAAATACTACTCTGAGAATGTGACCTTTAAATACAAATGATACAATTAATATAATTTTATGGATAATAATGTATGACGTGGAGTTACAGGTTGTTGTAGTGGAAAAACACATTTTCAAAATATATACTTCTATAACATAGATCAAATCTGCCAAAATGATTCAATGTCAATCATTGATATACAGTGGGAAAAGTCTGACACCACTTTTGGACTCAATTATGAATATGATTTGTTCCAAACATAAAAACTGTCCATATTGGAAAATCAAAATCATTCTCACTCATTTTTATTTTACTGGTTTAAGGAAGGCAGAACTAAAGTCCATATATCTGGGGATTTTGTGCAATCTCCTTAAGCGGCCCAGTGGAAAACGAGTGCTTTAGCAATCTGACATGTAACTACTGTACATAGTAATGTAATAATATATTGGTTCAGTTAGAGCAGGATATCAGCTTCTTCAATCAATCAAATCATTGAGAAATTCTGGGTGACCAAAGCCAACACCCACAACCAAAAACCAACACAGAAATCTAAAAGTGGACATGTTATGTAACTTTGGACCCCTCCCCTTAAAACAAGTTTCTTTAAGTCTCACCCCACCCCCTTTAAAGTCCAGTGCACCTTACTCTTCTGACGTTCCTTCCCCAGGGAGCAAAACAAACTCCCCTCACCCCTTCCTATAGCTGCATACACCAACAGCTCAATAAATATTGTCAAATACAACAAAATGAAAGAAATAATGACATGTCCACAATAACGCCTTAAACTTACACTATATCACAAGTATAGCCTAAGGTTAGTGTGTTCACTTTAAAAGTGATCTCAACTTTTCAAATTCTTTAGTTTAGCAAAGTATCACGATATATACCGACTGCAGAGAAAATGAGTTCGCGCCCAGGATTAGATGAAAAACAAAACAGGACGGCTGCTTAACACCACGACACAGGAGCCTTAACAAATGACCTCAGACGTGCATCAACAGTCTAATCCACACCTGTGCACGTCAGGCCCCACAAAGCTGATGGTTAAAGCAGACTTACATTATGGAAACACGAGGTACGTAATAATCTTTAATTCTGAGAGGTGGGAAGAAAAGACACGTTGTTGGTTGGCAAAAACCAAACCCTTCCCCTGCCACCGTAACAATGCCACACAAGTTGGTGCTCGACGCCAAGAGGAAGCTGAGCACCTCCCATGGTTATATTATCAACAGGTGTAAATGTCACCGAAATTTGGTTTGGATAATGATGGGGGTGCCATGGAGGCCAGATGAGTAAAAAAAAGAAATTCTCTACTAAACCAGGAAGTTTTAAATATTTGTTTCTGCTGAAACCCAGCACCACTTGTGAATTCAACCACCTGGTGCACTGTTTTGTTGGAATAAACCTGCAAACCCTCAGTGCTCTAGCGGTTCATGGTTGCCTCTCCCTCTTTCTCTGGAACACAGACCTGCAAAGTAGATTTGGTTCAAATTTTGTCCACGTGTCTCAACCTTCAGAGAGCTGGAAGGTTGTTCTTTTTTTTTCTTTTTCTTTCAGAGAAATTGTCCAATGTGTAACTACACACTTTCAGGACTCGTACGACAGCATTCCAATAACAACTGAAGCCACTGTAAAGGTAGACAATATCCCGACTCCTCCTTAGGTACTTCATATGATTATATCTTGTTAGATGTTGATCAGTTTAATATCTATGAAGCAGCTGTTGGCAGGGTGCCTTTATAATGCCACAGATGAGAATACAGCTTCAAGCTCTGGGAGAGATGATGAGAATTACAACTTAAAACAAACAAACACCTCAGCCAAATAATACGAAGTTTTAGACTCATCTGTATTTTGTTTTTAAGCAGTAACAACTAAATGTGCATCTTAATAATTTTCATGTAAACAGAAGATTTCATATGAAGGGGATGATCTAAATGCAAGGGCCTTTGTCATGCAACATCAACGCATTATCAGTTTATCAACATGCTCTTTGTCACTGAAGGGCTGAATTAAAGGTTCTGCATCAGTATCACATGCAGCATAAAATTCTCTCCTGTATATCAGTGCACTTAATGTTATTCATTGGGGATCAAATGTTCAGTTTGAAGTCCAGCAGCGCAGCACAACTCTTCCTGTTGTTCAGTGTGTCTCCTCCCGCTGTGGACTCCTCCTACATGTCTACTGGCCCTGCCTCTAGTTCTCTCACTCCAGTACTCTCTGCACGTGTACTGACGCGTGCACATGGCTGTGGCGTGTGAAGTGGGGAGAGATTTAAAGACACGCAACCGCAAACACATACACACGCGCACACACACACACACACTCTCTCTCTCTCTCTCTCTCTCTCTCAGTACTGCTGTTGTGACCCTGCTGCACATAAATAATTGGCTGGGAGTGAACGCTGATTGTGTTGTGCACTGCAGTACAATGATCACATGCCAAACTAAACCAAACCTCCTTGTCAATGCTGTGAGATTGACTCATCAAATAGCTCGCGACATCTATATTTACTGCATGTTTTTTTTCTTTCTTCTGAATCATCTCTTAAGTCTTGTTTCTCCACATTTCCCTGACACCTCGGCAAACTTTGAACCCTTGCCACCTTGGTTCAATGTGAAAAGTATATTTAAGTCGATGTGTTGGTTTTTTTGGCGAGTTGCCTTTGCATTTTGAGCCATGTGACTATATCTCCTGCCTTCAGGTTGACCTCACGGGACAGAAAAATGCTTAGTCACCATCGCATTTATCCTCAAAGGATAGTTATAGTTCTGGATAAAGAACACGTGGGAATGTTTAAAGCACACCAGATAACCGTGATTGCATCTCAACCATTGCACTGAATTGTAGGGTCTACTGGTCTCATATCCGTGGCAGGGGACTATTTGTCTCTTTCAGCTTGTAAACTTCCATGACATTGCTGTTTGTGAGTTTATATGGACAAACCTTGAAGAATGAGCTGTCCTTGTGAATCTTTTTTTACTCAATGGGTTCAACTTAATATTCAACCGTCTATCTACTCCCTCAAGAACTAAATGATCTATGTCATTGAACTCACCATGCAAACAGTCGTTTCCCCCTCCAAGGCTCTGCGGCTGAGCCACCTCCAAACCAATGAGCGATGGGGAAGAAGACAGCGATGAGGACGAAGAGCCGGGTGGGGATGAGGGCGGTAGGCACTGGGAGCTCTGGCTGGGCACAGCTGATGGGGAGCTCTGTGAGGGGATCTGGGCTGAACTGGAGCTGTTGTTGTTATGCATGCTGCCCATTCCATTTTCGGTGAGAAACTCCTCCAAGTCCATGTACTGAAGCTGGAAGAGGCCCCCATCTGCCGGCAGGGTGCGATCCCACAGGAGAGGCCCCAGGAACTGGTTGAAACTTCCTCCTCCATTTCCACCACCACCACCACCACCTCCTCCACCGCCATTACTATTGTTACTGCTGCCATTTCCACTGCCATTCCTCATGGGGCACACTCCTGAGGAGTCCTCATCAAGGTCCAGTCTGTCTTTGTCTGCCAGAGAGTAGATTCAGTTAAAGTTACTTCATGATGAAGACTTGCATGTGACTTTAAAATCTTCCTCAACGCAATTTCCAAAGTTCAATTTGTTTGGACATTTCTGTGTGGCCTAACATGCAAGATGCTAACATCAACTCTCCATATTTGGGCAGAACTAAATGGGGTGGCAGGTGTATCCATAAAATGCATTTCTGCAGAATCTCCCTCTCTTTCTGCATCCCATTCACACACACAAACACACACTCAAAGATTGCCCAGATGGTAGCCGAATTGCAGCATTAAGAAAGAGCTGAAACAAATTTGTTGTCATAACCTACACGTAAGCTTCTCAACAAATCTCACAATAGCTGAAGATACGTTCTGGCACAGCGAGTGACCTGAAGGCATGCCCGCACAGTACTACAGCTGAACCAAAACATGGTATCACTCAGTGTAATCTGGATCTTAATTTGAAGTCGCAGCAGGGATTATAATCCAGGTGACTGCCCCGAGGGATCATGGGAGAGTCATCGCAAACGTGTGTGATGGTGAATCACTTTTCTCTGAAACGTATATGCCAGAAAAACATGACCAATGGAACTTGTCAAATAAAATGCTGTATGTTCTTTAACAATATCAGTGGGTGGACCTGAGGGTTGTGATTTATTCATGCTCTGCAATTACATACATTGAAAATAGACTGTGTCAGGTGACGAAGCTGCACATTCAACATAATCAAAAATGTGACATAGTACTAATTCATCAATTTCCTCACCTTTTGTATCGCATGGGGTTTTCAAACGCTGGTCTCCCTTCATGGGATGCTGTAGGAGGGACTTCAGACCTGCCATGGGGTTGAGATGCCCCCCTGTGAGGGAACCTGCAGGCTGAGTACAACTTCCAAACTGTGGGCTTGCACCGGCTGGGAGGTCGGGGGTCGGAAGCTGTGAGAGCTGCCTGGACATCCTTGACCAGACGGGGGCGCAGAAAGACACCTGGGGCACTTGAAGGGGCGAGGGTATCTGAGTGGAGCACCAACCAATAGGACAAGTATGCTAGAGGACTGCATGTGTGCACGAGGAGTTGAGGGGGGGGGGTTGGAGAGAGAGATACGTAGTTTTGAGAAGTGTTCATGTAGAATACAGCAACCATTGTATTGTAATAACAATATGACCATCATATTTATGACAATACTTCTACTTTGAAACTTCAATGAAATAGTACAGAACTTTTACCTTTTCTCTTGTTGTGGGGAAGAGTTCCTTATGTCCTTGCAGAAATATTTTCATCAGAGTATTCCATTGTAGCCGTATGTTGTTATAAATGTGCAGCAGATCAGGCTGTTATTCTCAGAGAAACAGTGTGGGAGGGACAGTCAGACCATCCGAGGAGGAATACTGTCCATAAAAATGATGAAAAATTGCAAAGGCGTGAAAAATGACAATGACAGACGCAGACTTGCTCGGACGGGGGGGGGGCAAAAATTATAATGTTACAATTAAAAACTTGTAATCTCGCAAGTGATTCGTCCGCAGCTCAAAAAAACAAGACCCCAAAAATAGTTGCAAGGTAAACCTCCGTCAAAACAAAACGACCGCGGTGGCACAGTGTGTACAGACAACACACACGCACGACGACGAAAACAGTGGCTGAGTTGGTCAGATGACAAGTTGAATTGGTGTTTCTCTCCTGTCTGCTGTCGGGTTCTGGTGTCCGTCGGGAGGAGGCGGAGGCGGAGGAGCGGGAGGAGGAGGAGGAGGAGGGGTCGTTTCCTCTTTCTCTGTCTGTACTTTTGTGCATCCGGTGGATCCAGTCACGGGCGCACGGGCTTCGGGTCTGTGTCTGTGCCGCGCGACGTCCACGTCCGACCGTTCCCTCGCGCTCACCCGCTCAGCTGGAACGGACACGGGCAGTTCACGTGACGTCACGCCTCGCGGAAAGGAAAAGGGGCGGGGCCGCGTGCAGCAGATCCCCCCCTGCTCGCGTATTACTTGTGAGACACACCCACCCTCGTGCCACATCCCGACGAGAGACAGCTGTTTGTTTTGTCTGACAGGTACGAACGGTGACTTCTCTCACTGTGTTCGATACTGCAACAGCAAAGATGGAACTGTGGCATTTTGTGTGATGGCCGAGTAAACTGCCTCTGCACAACTTGGGCCTTGCCGTCAAAGATAACCAATTTAATTACGTTCAGGGTTCCCTGTCTCAAAACGCTGCCTGTCTTCATTAGAGCATAGTTGGGGCTTTCTGTGAAAACCAGGGAGTGCTGCATGGCTTTTCCAGTTCCCTTGTAATCCACAGAAAACGTGAGTGTGCTGTTTTTTCAGTCCTCCGCACGTTGCCTCCCGGCGTACAATAGCTGTTCCAGCTCACGTGTATCAGGCACGCGGAGGCGAAGCCTGGCCGTTCGCGGCTCTGCCTGCGATTGGCTGCGGCAACTCGTCGCTCCTCCCACGACGCGCACCCATTGGCCAAAATTAGGTCGAACAAACCCGCCCGCTCGGACTCTCTCCGTGCATGCCCTTGCCGCGTGAGACCAGTTCGAAACACAAAAAGCGCGAGGGTTGTCTGGTCTATCGTACAGGTGCAGAGCACATGCAAAACATTGAGCGCCCCAGGAATCCGCCTCATCGGTTTGCATGCATGAGCTGACAAGTAAATAGCCGGCAGACTCAATGTCATCACACAGCTTTAAACTGTAATGAATGATATATCCGTATGAATATTAAGCATTAAATAAGGATATCATTAAATGTGTGTGGTCAACTAAGGGGGGGGGGGGGGGCTGTTTCATTTCACATGAAACCATCCACCTAGACATAGTCGTCACTCGTCACCCTACCTCTAGCAGGAGTGAGTATGAATCAGATTTATGTCTCGTTAAGTGACTTTACATTCACTATAACAAATCCTACCCACTCCTTTAACAACATTAAGGTTGATTTAACTCGTGGAAGTATTAAAGACTGAACTGTAGCTGCATTTCCTATCATAGTTGTATTGGAACAAATAAAATCTAATTTTCTCATGCAGTGAATCTAAAGTCAACATAAATGGAAAATTACATACATGGACTTTAAGTCACACTAATTTATGTACAGGGCTGATGTGTTTCTATGCAGCTAAATTTCACTGGTCATGATTTCTGAGAAGTGCTCTAGAATTTATTTTACTTTGTGACATTAATCTTGTAGTAAACAGCAGCCACATAGTTCACACAGTCACACAACACTCCCATCCACTCCCTGTCAGAGCAAAATCCATGTGACTGCCACACTCATCCACACCAGGCCTAGAGCACAGTATTGTTACTGCCATCTTGTGGATCTAGAAGTGAAGTTTTACACAGTCATTTATTCCAAGTACAGCGATATAACAAAATATAAATTTGAACGATTAAAAACCGGTAATGACCTTGGATAAATCTGGCCAATAACATAGATAATCCTTTAATGTAATTTATTGGTATATCAACTTCATCCAGTGATGAAGTTGATCAACCATAGATTGAGTGATATGAAATTCATTTAGGACAATAAGCTAAATATAATTGTAAAACTTCAATACTGACTTTGGTAAGTGACATCTTGTGTTCGTGACTAGTAGTTTGTACCATATTCTGGATATTGCAGTGGGGAAACTGAATCAGAAATGAAAGAATAACAAATTATTACACTTAAGGTTTATTAATTGCTGAAATATAATCAACTACTGACTTCTCAGTAAATAATGTGATAGAAATCTACTAAAACTATTATTTTTCTTCAGAAGAAAAAAAACAAGGCTTGACAGGGGTATGACAATTTCATATGTGAATAAAGTGACAAGATGTACTTAAAACATTTTCTTTAAAAGGAAAAACAAGGCTTGACAGTAAGAATATGATTGCAACTCAGCAAAAAAGTAAAAAGGTAGAAGGGGTTAAGTATAAGATTGGCATGAAAACTGATTGGGTTACACACATAAATACATGGAATATTACTTTTGTTTCTATTATGATAGGTCCATGTCTTTAACACACCGTGAAGTACTGTAGAAATAATCACTGCTAAAAAGAGCATACAAATAACATGAGATAAACATGTGTTACAGTCCACTTGTTTAACCAGTTTTCAATCTCTTGGTATAAAAGCTAGGAATATCTCAAATAAATGCAGTTAAGTGAACATAATAAGCAAAGCGTTTATAAGTTTTCTTCATTTTGGCAGGAGAGGGATCCTTGTAACGCTAATTACCAGCAACTTTGACATTTTATCTATATGTGATTAAATCACTAGGGAATATAGAGTAAGTTTCAAATCAAGTTTTACACTACAAACTTCAGGGATATACTGAATAAACCATCACATACTGTAGGAGTGATTTAACAACCTCAGCAAAAAACTTGACCAGAACAAACATGCACTGACAAACTACCAACAAAGGTCATTGTCCCCATGTCCCTACTCCTAATAAATGCACTTTACATTAAAAAAAAAATCCTCAGAGCCTCTACGTGAACAACAACAAGACAGAGTACACAGCAGAGACGTTTATCATACAGCAAAATGTGTAGCAGAGATTCTAGTTAAGGGAGAAGATACATTAGCAGGTCATTTCAACTAAACTTGTCTAGTAACTGCACAGTGTCAGCCAAGCATAGTGTCAATGCACTTAAGGGGTTAATGATCCTATGCAAACAGTCACGTCTTATAAGACACCTTCCAATATGAACTGGAAGAATTTCTGGTGATATCTTATAGGATGCTCTACAGTAGTTGTTAACACACTCATTCTAATATTCAGCAGAATACATGTCGACAGAGACATGAGGCAAATTCTCCTTAAGGCAGCGGATGCCTTTTTATGTCCCTTTTTTTTCTCTCACCTTCCCATTTTAGACCTGAAATATCCCTCTTGTTTTCCACTATGCAGATGCCAAGATGCTCAGTATCTGTATGGTTCTTGTTGGAGAGGCATCTCCTCCGGACCCTCAAAGGTCTGTCCTGGTCTCTTTGACAGCTTCAGCCTCTTATCATCTCCTCGCTGCAGTCCTTTGGCCCTACGGCGGCAGGACACCTTGTGCCTGTGGAGAAGTGTAGCATTCCAGAAGCGAGCAGAGCAGCGTCGGCAAGAGAAAGTCCCTCTGGCACGATGGGAGGCCCGATGGACGAAGGCTGCCAAAGGCCTGTGAGACTGCTTCCCACATACACTGCAGCTCAGTCGCTCCTGAGTGGTCGAGGCTTTTTGTGGGTGTTTAACTGCCATGTGGACTAGAAGTCCCGCTTTACGGGAAAACACAGAATTGGGGCATATAGGACAGCCAAAACTTTTCACCGGGACTTTGAGAGATGACAGGATCTGTACCTTCATTCCCCCAGGGTTGACAAGCTTGTACCCACCACCACCTGATCCTCCTCCACGTCTAATTGTCAAACGAAGAGAACCTTGTTTTTTATTCAACTGCCCTCTTATTGTACAACTTATCTTTCTCTTCTTTTTGCTTCCGTCAAATCTGTCTAAATCTTGGGATTCCCATTTATTTTCCCTCCAATCTGTCCTGTCGGACTTTTTTTTTTTCTTCTTGTGTCGTCTCATTTCATCGTGTGATAACTGGATGCTGCAGTCAAGGTGTTGGTGGGACTGGGGACCTGACTGATGATGGGGATGATGGTGGGAGTGATGATGATGGTGATGCAGATGATGATGTTCAGTAGAGGGCAGTTCCGTAAGTGGCTGGAACGGGGCAGTAGTGTGAAGCGTACGGCTACGGGATCCAGCTGGGTAAATGTGCTCCCCTTTCACCCCGGCTGGGGAGTGTGGGTGCTGGGGGGGCATTATTGTAGAGTTTGGAGGGAGAGGCTGAGAATAAGATGGGGCATTAGAGGCTGAAGATTGGGCTGCTGCAGC
This sequence comes from Scophthalmus maximus, assembly GCF_022379125.1. Classification (NCBI taxonomy): domain Eukaryota; kingdom Metazoa; phylum Chordata; class Actinopteri; order Pleuronectiformes; family Scophthalmidae; genus Scophthalmus; species Scophthalmus maximus. Next base: position 13,388,637 of record NC_061515.1, on the reverse strand, counting down.
ATCATAAAAGAGGGAAGAGTAACCAACTGGTGGTTGCGGAGGTGCCTGTTGGTGGCTATGAGTCACAACACTAAGACTCTGCCCTCCGTGGCCTTCTGTTGAAGGAGCCATCTGTAACAGGACATTGGTGGCAGCCTCACTCTCTGATGTTGACTGATTAACATCACTCCCACCTCTGTCTTCAGACCCACTGCTGCCTTCTTGTGGGTTAGACGGTTCATTGCGGGTCATCCCATGCTGTGACTGCCTATGTCGAGTGAGGCTATTAGCGTAGGCAAATGCTTTCCCACACACCTCACAGCAGAACAGCTTTTCACCCCCGCCTTCATGAACCGTCTGGTGGTGAGCAGTCAGATGGAAATGATGGCGGAAAGACTTCCAACATATAGCACAGGTGTAGAGTCGAGGTGGAGGTGGGGGCTGTGGTTGGGGTGGTGGTGGAGGCTGTGGCTGGGGGTTGGTGTCTTGAGGCTTGACATCTTGAGAGTAGGAGTAATAGGAGGAGGTGCTTGGTGCTTGGTTCTGGCTCCTGTCTTGGGCCACGCTACATTGAGGGTTTGGGTTATAGCTGTTAAGGTTCTCGGCAGCTGGTGTTGTGGGCACCTCTTGCAGCTCCCCTTTCTGGTGGAGTTTGCTGTGCCTCCTGAGGCTCTGGGAGTAACCAAACTCTTTCCCACAGATGCTGCATTTGTAATTCTTTGCCCCAGAGTGGACTGTTTGATGCTTGCTAAGGTGGAAAGCCTCTCTGAAATACTTTCCACAAACAGTGCAGTGATGGGGCTTCTCTCCGGTATGGATACGGTCATGTCTGCGTAGAGTCTCGCGACGTGCAAATCCCTTACCACAGACACTGCAGAGGTGAGTGCGTGGGAGTCCACTGGGACCCATTCTGGGGGTGTATTGTCTACGTTTGGGGGGTTGTCCACCAGCTGCAGGATCTTTCTTAGCTCTGGGTTTTCGAGGACGTTTTGGTTTGGAAGTAGGATTCTGTGGGTTGCTGCTCATAGACTGCTGGCTCCCACCACCTCTGAAATTCTTATCCATACCAGATGTGGATGAAGGTGAGCCCAAAGGACCTAAACCAAGACCACCTAGCAGACCTCCTATGATGTCTCCCCTATCATCCCCTCTATTTCCACTGTTACTAGCTGCTGTTATAGCAGAAATTGCATTATTGACAGAGCTAGTGACATCATCCTCTGAATCATCCAGTAGAGAAGAAAGGGGCAGGTGGGGCTGTTGCTGAGGATGGTGGTGCTGGCTGTGGCTCTGTGAGTGTGGATGCAGTGTTGGGGCCAAGGGTGCCTTTCTCAGAGCTGGGCCCGCCATCCCACTTCCACATGGGGAGGCACCAGAGTAGCATGGAGATGGATTACCTTGAGAACGGTGGTCATCATGGTAGCCTGTGTAACGATTCCGAGAGTAGTCAGTGGGGTATTTACCATCTGTTCTGTCCCTGTCATTTGAATTCCCTCCCCTTCCAGACTGAAACAGACCATCACATCCTAAACCTGATTTTGGTTCTCCTTCCCCCACAATGATTACACCATCTTCCTCCTCAGTTTTGCCATAAATAACCCCTCTATTGCTCTGATAAGTTCCCCCTCCTCCATTACCTCCTCCACCCCCTCCCCCGACTCTATCCTCACCATCAGCTCCTGTCTTGCCACCCCGTTGTTTAGGTCCCCTACCTGGCTTGCCGCAGGTGCCTGAGGCAGCATGGTTGAGTAGAGATGTGCTCTCACGGAAGGCACGACCACAGGCGGGACATCGGAAAGGCTTTTCCTCATGTATCTTCTCATGGCGTGTCAGTGACTCTCTACGATTAAAAGCCCGAGAGCAGGTGGAGCAGCCATATGGGCGGGCTGAGGAGTGTATAACACCATGTTGCAGGAGGTGCCCTTTTTTCTTAAAGCCTTTGCCACAATCAGGGCAACTAAATATTTTCTCTGGGCTAGGACAAGAATTTGATGAGGGTTGAATCGTTTCTTGGGTCGAATGGGGAAGGCTTGGGTCAGGCTGCAATTTAATTTGAACAGGGTTTGGGCCAGTAGTGGCAGAATTGCTAGTACCTGCTGCGGTTGGCTCATGCATGCGCATATGCCTGCGAAGGCTTGAAAGGTGAGGGAAGCTTTTGCCACAATCCCCACAGCTATAAATGGGATCTGAGTCTGAATCTGTGGGGTTGGGCTGCAATGTGCTCTGGTTAACAGATTTAGACAGGTGAGAATCATTAGTAACTAGTACTGAGGCAACAGTGGAAGAGGGAGCAGAGGAGGAGGAGGAAGAAACTACAGATGAGGATGAAGATGAGGATGCGAGAAGGGATGATGGGTCTCCACCCATATTTGACATACCAACCCCACTCCCGATTAAAGCTGGTGGCTGACCATGACTAAGCCCTCCGTTACTACTAGCGCTGGCATTACCACTGTGGCTACTGTGGCCATGGCTGCTGCTGCCATTACTACTGCTTTCAGATTTTCTCTGTGGCAAATAGCCAGCCATAGCTTTCTTCCTCCTACTGCTGCTAGTACCACTACTACTACTTCCACCTCCAGTGCTTTCCCCTTTACCATCATCCTTAGATAAGGATAAATGGAGGGGCAAGGGGAGGGGCAAACCCGCCTCCTGCTGCATCAGAGAAGCTATCTGATTTGAAGACAGCACTGGGATGCCCTGGAAGTCAAAGCCACCGAGGGATGGAGGTTGGGAGCCTGGGTGAAGTGGGTGGTGAGGATGAGAATGAGAGTGGGGGTGAGAAAGGGAGTGAGGTGGAAGGTGTTGTTGCTGGGGAGGCTGCTGTGGAGTCTGTTGTGGCTGGGGAGTGGAGTGGATATGTGAGTGAGAAGAATGCAAAGCGGGAGGAGGAGCGAGGCTAGTACTAGGCTCCCCACCTGTCTGACTTAAACCAATCCCTAAGTGGTTATGAGTTCCCTGTTGAACAAGAAATTGCTCTAAACTAGCATTAGCAGGCACCCCAGAAAGGAAATACTGATTAGCAGCTAACATGCAACTAAATTGTTGGTGAAGGCTCCGTGCATCAGACTGGGCCCCAACCAACTGGTGTCCCAATGAGCTGACTGCACTGCTGCTAGTTGGGTTATTAGCAGTGGCCACAGATGTTGAAGGGGAAGGAGAGGAAGAGGAGGGACCAGGTGATGCTTGGGGGACAGAGAGGCCAGGATGCAGAGGAGGGGGTGGAGGTGCTGATGTAACTAATCCTCCTAATCCCCCAGCACTCCCACTACTGCTACTTCCCCCAGTAAAGTGCTCAAAGCGGCCTACACTTGGGTGTAACTGCTCCTGTGCTAGTGCTGCCTCAGACGGGTGGAAAGAGCGCAGGAACTGTGGGTAGCCTGAAGAATGGCTTGAGCTGCTGCTCATCTTGCTTGACTTTGAACGAGAGCTTTGAGATGAAGAAGGCTGTTGTTGTAAAGTTGGGGGAGGAGGGGCACTCATCTTGGCAAAAATGGAGGCAGAATCAGAAAAGGCGTTACCTCTAGACCCCTGCAGGGGGCCCAAGCCAAGTCCAGACAGAAGAGCTCCAGAAGACTCAACCTGCTGCTGCTGCTGCTGCTGGAGTTGATGCTGGTGAAGTTGCACTTGCTGTTGATGCTGTAGTTGTCGCTCTAAACCAAGGCCTTTGAACTGGTGGGCCTGGTGCCCACTTAACATCTCTATAATGTCCAAATTGTATTTTCCAAACTGGAACATTTCCCACTCACTGGCACATGGGGGTGCAGGGGCCAAATCTCCAGCACTAGGAGTGGCAACAGTGATCCCACCACTGACTGGTGAGAAACAAACTTTACCCTAAGGTTGAGGTTATGCTACTTTTCACAGAACTAATTGAATGTCACCTTAAATCTAAAATTCCTTTCTCCAGATTGATTACTTCTGGTGCTGCTACTCCCTCTTGATCATCCACTGCCCACACTCTACTTCCAAAACAAGTGGGGTTGCCAGGAATATGAGTTTATGAGGGTAAGTGTCTTTTTGTCAAGTAGAAGAGTTCCACCTAATTTCAAAATTGCTTACAATAGCTTTATTGAGAAGCAGTTCAAATGACTTCTTCTTGTTGCCTTTGAGTTACAGCGTGGACATTTTCCTTCATCTAAGCAAGTTTCCACATCCGTGTTCAGCCAAGAAGATCCTAAAGCTGAAACAACAAAATTCAAACAGACATAAAAGTCATAGAGGGGAACAGGGCTATAATTTATAATATTTCACTTACTGTCCATAGTGGGTCAAAGGCTAATAGGCCTTTAACCTGTAACAAGATGGCCCATCCATTAAGGTCTGTATTGTAACATGACAAAATATAAAAATTTTATTATCCATCAAATTAATTCATTTTTGACAGTATGATGCAAGCCACCAATAAGATAATGACTAATTTAGCAGAATACTGAGTCACCAGGTTTTTATATACCACAAACGAATATTTGATACATCAAGATTTTGCCAACCAAACATTTCTTGAGAGCCAATTAGCGCCTCAGTTTAAGTGAGAAATGTGATCAAGATACTATTCAAATAGACAAGAAAAAAGGTTTTATCTTTGTCAGGTAAAGAAACGATTAAAATGTATTTGTCGTATTATTTCTACTTTAACAGCCAGTTCAACAGTTAAATATACATATTCAACATTTCATATTTCATAATAACTTACCATGATGATACCAGACTTGTTGCATGAAAGCCAATTCTTTTTTATCATTAGGTTCATATTTACTATGGAGGCAAAAGTTATTTTCAACATTCTTACTGTTCATATATAGAGCTGTTCAGAGCAAGTTTCTGTACTTTTATTCTGCAGCAGTTCTGTGATGTACAATATCAGTATCAGGGAGGTGTAGCAGTAATGCATAAAAGACCACATTATACAGCAGATGTCTCACTTCTGGTTAAATAAAGGTGTATCTGTATGCAACTGATAATTTGGATGGATTAATTAAACTGGTGGCATCCCTGCTACATTTTACCAACTGTGCTATTACAATCGCGCAAATCATGACTTGTAATCATAACCGAAAGGAAGTGCACCGTTTCCCCATGTTTACATTTTTTGGTAACAGATAATCACATAAGCAAATATAAAAAAATGCCTTTGCCAACTTTCAGTCATTAAAATTACACTTCTCATCTACAATCTGTGTTTAAATAAGGTCAAAAAAATTTATGAAGACAGGCTGTACTGCTATGGCTTTTTAATTTTTTGAAAACATATTTTTGTGGCTTTTAGGTTTTTACTATTGTGCAGTGTTTGCTGTCGGTATCTATACAACATTTTTACAAAATCAACCATCATGACGGTAGAAACAGAAAACATCTGAGTTGACAATAAATGAGTATTATTCAGTCCCTTCCGAAGTAATATTTCTACATGCTTGAATAGTTTTCCTTTTTCAGATTGAAAATATTCATTAGTCATTAGCGTTGAACTTGATTTCAGGGTGCAGCAAATGCAAGTCAACCTGTCCTGCGAAAAAATGTGAACTATTTCCATTCGATCCTTGAGTTAGTATTTGTGCAACACACTTGCACCATTGACTTCTTTTTTATTTTATTTTACCTTTCAACCGTTGACTTTTCTCATTTATTTCTCAGTTTAATACCAGGCAGACCCAAGACAATACAAGTATTGAGTGAATTAAACAACAACTGGCAGTATGAATTTTAGTGTCAAAATCAGTCTACAGTCTACATTAGTCAAAAGGAATATTTGCAGTGCAGCCTGAGTAGCAATAATGGGGATGATTACGGTGTCATGTGCAGTGTATTACCTTACCTTAAGACAAGAGGATTACTGAACAACAGGTTCAAATTAAATCAAATCATACTAAACATACTTCAAACTTGTTAGTTAAATTTTCACATTTAGTCATTCATATTTAAATCTGTAGCACTTGGCTGCTGGACGGACTATCTCCCCAGACCTTAGAGTTGTTTTCTTTGTAGTTGAGCAGTAACTCATCTAACGCCGCCTCCCAACAACGACAGGTTCAATCTAAGCAATCCCTCTATAAATCCAGCCGAAGGCACTTCTCGTCGCCATACATGGCGAGGATCGCACGTCCGACTGTTGCATTACACCTACTTCTTCACGGCAAACTGTCGATTGCGTGAGGAATTGTTCCCCTCGCGACGCCGACGTAAATCCTGGAAGAACACTGGCTGCAATAAGCACCACTCACTTTTGCATCTCGTCTTTGCTCACCTCGTTCAAATCTTACCGTTTCCTCTGATCGATGCGACGACCCCGGGGGGGAGAGAGCTCCCCTGGCAGACGAGGGAGAGAATCTGTCGCGTATTTGAGCGCCTCTCATTTTAGTGTAAGTCACCAATCCTGCGAAGAAAAGCACAGAGATGCTCAGACGCCAACAACATCCCGCCCGCTGCACACTGTAAACATTAGCAGCGCGTTCCCCGGCGCAAGTAATAACGGACGCACTCGAGGCGGCATCCTGAAACAGTATTGGCTAACATTTGGAGAGAGAGGGAGAGAGAGAGAGGGAGAAAGAGAAAGAGAAAGAAAGAAAAAAGGGGGGAAACATTGGACGCGCTTGGAGGAGAAACTTCACGGTCCTCCTCGCGCGGCGGCTCGTCGTGCTTAGCAATCAGCTGCCGCACGCAGCTGTGGAAAAACCCGCACGACGCCCGCCGCTGCTAACGTTAGCCCGCCCGCCCGCCCGCCCGCCCGCCCGCGCGGCCGGCCGGCCGAGGCGCAGCGACATGGACGCGCCGACCTCCCGCGCACATCGGCGTTTGCGTTCGCGTGTGCGTCGCGTATATATCGGCCAAGCGTTTACCTGCGCGTCCGGCGGCGGGGCTCGCTCCGCGGGAGGATGAGGCCTGTCACGCCTTCTCCTGGCTGCCTCTAGCTAGCGCTCGCCGCGTCCGTTTCTGCGTGCTGTTTTCCAGTCGTTAGCCGGAGCCATTTTCGCTGATGCCGAGCAGGGCGATCCGCTCCACGCCGCCGTTGCGCCCCTCCGCAGATCCGCGCCGTCGTGCACCGCAGTCGCCTCCTCGTCACTTCATCGCGGCGGGGCTCGCGTCGGCCGGCGGGAGATTGAGCGGAGCGTATTTCGACGGGCGACGGGGACTTGGATGGTCGGCGGTGATATTTTTTGGGTAAAAGTGAGTGACGTGTGCTCCCTTAGCATTGGTCCTTTCCGGCCCTTGTAATGTTTCCGGGTAGCACCGGCGGGGCTCGCGACACGCTCCGCGTCTGGCTGCACACTGGGCTCGAGCGAGGGGTCGTCGTCCCGCGAATGCTGAATATTCAAGAGACGTTTTGGGCCGATTCCGCGACGACGGCGTGTGAGAAGTCCCCGCGGGAGGTGAAGGACTTTGCCGCAGGCTGCTTTGTGTCTTACTCTTTATGGGCCTGTTATACTCCGGGGGAAATGATGTCCCCCCCACTGTAACATTTCAAGACAAATGCATATCAATAAGTGAAAAGTGGAACAAAATGGTTTGAATCTTTTATTTTGTGTCTTGGAAATGTATTTTTTCCCTCTAGGGACGTAAGATGTTACAGGCCAAACACTGGAATACAATACTATGATACAGTTCAATCCTGTACAAAAGTTTGAAGACTCTCAAAGTAAAGTGAGAACACTACTTTCAAAACGAAAGTAATTAAAGATCTTTATTGATCCGGTAACTCTAAATCCATATTTGGTGGGACCACCCTTTGCGTTGAAGGCAGTTTGTTTCAAGCATCGTGAAGAACTTGCCACTGTACTCCAGTGGATTCATCCCAGACGGACTCAGTCCTTGGGGCGGTCAGATCGTCTGTCGCAGGATTCGATGTACCTCTAGTCTCTGAAGGAGATAGTTCTTCACGACTCATGTGACTTCATGACCAACCAGAGCAGAGAATCTAAACACCCAAAGTCCCTAAAACCTTCGCGCGGCACCATATTATGTCAAATTTGGATCGCCAGCATAATTAACCCTGCGTCCGTGGATTGAAACCATCTGGTGATGTGATGGAAAACGTTCAGGGCATGACCCCCTAGTGTTAATATTTTCAATAAGTGTTATGTGAATTAGTGAAGCCCTTATATATAAACAGTGTATGGAAGAATGGGGAAGTGCATCTGACATAATTGTAATAAATACTTCTGTTAATGTACATTTGATAATGTTTTAGGAAAATCTTCACTTCTTCCAGTTTATCTCTATTTTTAATTAAATGTTTTGTTTGTCTATAGCTAACAACTTGTAATTTTTTTCATCACAGGTCTCTCAGATAAAAAAACAGATCCATAATTATTAGCTTTTACGGGGGAAAAGCAATAAAAATTGTATTTTAAATGTTATTTAAAGAACACCAATTATTTACATTTCTAGAGGTACTCAAGAGAAAAAGTCTTGAGTCTTGTTGCACAACTATTCCCAGTCTTCATTGCTTTTCATTCCTAACAGAACGGATATACCTTTGAGCAAGTTTAAAAGCTGCAAATCAATAAATACAATTGTTGGATCAATAGGAGGATTACGTGCTGTAATCCTCCTACAGCACGTAATTGCATAACTTATGCAATTATCATTGCATAAGTTATGTTCTTTAAAAAGATGTGAGGAAAGAGGTGGTAAAAGCCTGCAGGTACAGCGCCTCGGGCTAAATCCGATTCAATCATTTCAATCACATAGATGTGAATAATGTCAGCGCTCTGATTTTTAAAGATGGTAATCACGCTTGGGTTATGATGCTCATCATGTGCATGAACCGTGTCGGGCACAGAGTATTTGGTTCAGGACAATTAGAGACCCTGAAAGCCTTTATTCAAATACACACATTTGGAATATGAAATTATTTTTTCTTTCAAATTTGCTCTCTCAGTTACAGTGTATGGTATTTTCTTGAATTGAGCATAATTTGTGAAAAATAGATTTTCGGTTTACTTAGCAGATGCATGAGCCTGGCGTAGCCAGACCAATACTCAAATGCGTATGCAGAGATGCAAATGAGATGAGCTCCCAGAATTTGTCTGGGTCCCAGGCTACAGATCTATAGTATATTAATATGAATTGTGTTGGACTGTGTCGGCAGGTTTTTAGCAATGATACCGTGTGACAACAGTTAGGAATTTGGGCCTTATGAGTACCGGTTTGTTCTGCTTTCTCCTGTCCACCTACAACATCCTGTGTAGATAGTTGCTGTGTGACACTCCAGAGAAAAGCTTTCAGGAACAATTTGTCTCAGAGCAGAGGAGCCACTGAACCTCCTGGTGGTGAAATGTGCAAATTACACTTATTCCCATGCACGAGAGGCGTCCAGCGCCTCAATCACACACATTTTTCTGTCCTTTGTACAGCCTGTACAATTATTTCTGTATCAGTCCTCTGTCACCATCCGTTCTTTCATTTAAGCCTTCATACATCTCGGTGCAATAAATGTATTCACATGAGGATTTAGATATGAGCTCCATAACCCTTATCCCACTGTAAGGATCTAGCAGGTACAGTATGATATAACTCTGGTATCCTAGAGCCGTGAATTATATGAAGACAATTTCACCTTTTCATTTAATTTGAGAGCACAGCTGTCCACTCCCACTGGTCTTACTGCAGCTTATACAATATCTCACAGCCGGGTGAAAGGGGATTTTATCAAAGCTGTGTATGCTCACTAACCTACTGAAAGCTTTGTTAATATAGTGCGGTTGCTTCTGGTTTGCCCCCCTATAAAAAACAATCACAAAATTTGTTTTGTGATCATTTCTATATAATTCCACCACTTTCTGACCAAGCCACTGGTCTTAAAACTATATGTCTGGGTGCACGAACATATTTTAGTCTGGTCCGTTTGACATGTGTCACGCACATCTTGGTTGGAAATTTGGTCTAAAGTGAGTTAGACATTTTTGCACAAATAGATACACTACCTTAGGCCATCCCACCGTTAAGACATATTCTTCCAAAATAACAATCGATGATAGATGGCACAAAATGTTTTGGTTTGGAATAAGCTTTATATTCATCACACCTGTACTGTGTCAATTAAATCGTCTCCACACTTTCTGCTGAAACAATAGTTAATTGGATTTTATAGAAATTTAGTTCTGCTAAAGATAGTCCAGAATCAGTATTGTGCGACCAGTGAACATGGATGTCTATTTAAAGTGTGCTACATTGTTGATCTTAGTTATTTATTGTTCAATTTAAAATCTTAGAGTGATAGCTATGAGACACTTGGACACATTTGCAGGTATTATCCACCCCTCCAAAATTAAGAGGAACAAGGTTCCCCTCTGAGATTAATAAAGTATAGTTTGAAACACAATTGAAAGGCAAACGCCCTGGATTACACAGAGTTAATGATTAATAATTAAGATGTTCCATACTAAGATAAATGGGAATACAGTAATGTCATTAGCTTGATATATGTGCCAGAAGAGCAGATGTAAACTGCAGAGATTTTCGTGGATCCCACCGTTCATGAAATATATCAGAAAAAGAAACTGTGTCCAGAGATTCTTGTTCTTTATCTTCAATTAAAACAGAAGTTTAAAAAAAAACGATAATTCATGATCATAAATGCAAGAAATATCAAAGTCCATAATGAATGACGAAACATGTTTTTTTCCACCAACTTTATTATACAAATTGTTTGAAAGTCACTGTCGTATCTAAGGAGATCAATGCATCGAACAATAACAAAAGGGTTGTTTTTGAAATTTATAGGCATGAAAATAAATCAAAGAATTTCATTACTGGACATTGTCCCTGACCATACAATTTACTGTTCAATCATCAACCACCCCCACTCTAAATGAATTCATAATGGTAAAACACACACCATATTCATTCATTTCTTTCTGAACTTCTTAGCTCCCTTGTCTGTGTATTAGTTCTCAGCTGTGAAAAAGAAATAACCCCTGTAGCCATGTAGGAGGCTACAACAATAGAAAGACAACAAAATGCTATGAGTTTGGCACTGTACAATTCATTAAATACTAACACATAATTTGTTGAATCCTCAAATTAATGTCGAAGAAGATCACTCAAAATATTCTGATTGTACTAGCTATACAAAATACAATACTTGCACAAATTAGATTAACCATTTATAAAATTGTGATAATGAGTTTCAATGGATATGGCTTGTGAGATATTACAGACTTTGCTACAGACCTTTTGTGGCTCTATTAAAAAAATCTAAAACTACTTCATGTCATCTGTCCTAATTCCCTGAAAAAGACACTGCACTCAAAGGTTTCCGTCAGTTTTTCTCCAAGATTTGTAATTAACATTCAACCGAACACACATACATTATGGCATTAAGGGTTTTGTGTGTACAGCAACAGTAAGTTACTGGGTCAGGCTGCTGCAGTGGAAACAATAGACTCTAGTCTGGTGGCATTAGTATCTTCTGGTCTGTCCCTCAACTCATCTATCCCTCACTGGCTGTGAAAACACCACCATTTGTCAAGAAGGCTGCAGATTTTTTTCCAATAGATGATTTTGGACCAGTGTGGAAACCTCAGTAGTCACTTGAGATCGAGAAATTATAAGGCTGATGTCTAGACACAGTACAGACAGCTGGAGAAATGGCCATACGAGCACAGATGACCGTAAAATCCAAGCATACTGTAAATGCCTCTCAATGAAATGGAGCTGGCATGCATCAAGATTTGGAATGTTTGTAAAAACTTGAATCTATGACCAAATGTATGAAAAACTAGTCGCGAGAATGCTAGTTATCTAAAAACAATAAACACTTAAATCCCACCAAGTAAAAGAACATCACATCATAAGATAATTTTTAATAATAACCATAACAGTTATAATAATCATTAATAATAACACTCCATCATATTAATAACAACTACATTTAGCACTATGTATAGGAAGATTGCCCAACAGAAATCTGTGTTTGTGTTTATCAGCATTTCATCTCTGCATCCTTTGACTCGACTGAGCAGAAACCGAGCAGTAACACGTCTGATCGGTGTAATTACCTCTGATTTCTGTTGATTTAGAAAGACACCTTCAGCCGTGCTTGTACAGAATGTAAACCTTGAGGACGCAATACAAAGTAGGTTTGTATCTGGTGCAAATATCAGGGGATAGATTTTGTGCAAAGTTTTTGTCTCCGTTTCTCTTTGAACTGTGCTTTTAATTGCTCGTTTTTTGTACACATTAATACTTAATACATCATGACAATATCAACACAAAATCAAGAGAAAGAGATAGCATTTTATATGGACCACAGATATCACATACTACAGTATATAGGATAGCCCTTAGTATTGATAAGCATTGTTATTGATGAAGATATATTTTTTTCTCTTTTCCTTTTTTTTTTTTTTTAAACTCATACTGGCTGAAGTGCGTTATGATACAGCGAGGTCTTCGTCTTGAGGATGGGAAGGGCTTCCTAACCATCTGAGTGTGTCATGGCTGGAGGAGCCGTGCAGGAGAAGGGACCCGGTTTGCCCCTGCTCCTGACTCAGAGGATTTTGGCTCGCTCCGAAGCCAATTCCTTTGACTGTAAAAAATATCACTGACTCATATAATTTGTCACCTGGTGAGAAGAATAAAATGGTGATTGTCAGACCAGCTTCTTCTGTGGTATTTTCTTTGTATCTCCATAAATGGCTTTGAAGGACAGTTGTGTAAGTGCAACCTCTGCGTCATGGTCAATTCATTTGTGCTCTATAGAAAAACCTTTGCTCCTCATTCACAACCTACATTAAAGCAAGTTGCCTTTTTATTGGTAAACTGGACACATACGTCTGATCTGGAATCTCTTGACTCGTGTGTGTTTGTGTCAAGACTTTTCTTAATATTAATATTATGACTGATGGCACTATATTATTTGATAGCCCACGGTTTTTACAGTTAGGTCCTGATCTATAGATGGGAACACAGGGGGGGAAACGTACCCATAACATAGTCGAACATCAGCCTACACTTCTGCAGTGTAACATTGATCAGAGTGTGAGGTCCTCTCTGGATTTGATCTAAGGTCACATGGAAAGCTAGGCAACCCAGGCATCAGATTGGTAATGTGGGTACGTCCGCAGTTCAAATCGGGCAAAGGGTCCTGCCAATGTTGTCGGGCTGTTATGTCCCAGTCAGAAAAACAGCCCGCACCTTGTCTGCTCGTTTACATAGGAAGCAACAAAAAGCAGTTCTGTCTTCCTGTGTCAGGACAAGTTTGATTCAGCAGAGTCTCAGATCGCCAAAATCCTTCACCAGGCACACGGTTCATTCAGACTCATCTGGTCCCCCACGCTCTTCACCCGCGAGATTCAGTTTCATGAATCGTTGATGGCGAGGGCAGAGCAGGTTGACAGTTGAACAGGTAATTGGCTCAATTCTCCATGAACTTCTGCGATTCAATATTCCACATGGTCCTCCTCTTCAACAACCTATTTTTTATGTCATCTGGTTCCCTATCTAATATGGCTCCTGAGTACTTCTTGATATATATATATATATATTATTATATATAATTTATATATATATTATTATATATATTATGAACAACATTTCTGTTGGATTTGTTTCTCCATTCTCGTAAGTCTTTCCATAAGTAATGGCACCGCTGTATATGGCAATATGGCTGTTACAAAATATGGCTGATGTAGGCTATCACATAATTGGAACGGATATTCCCCACCTAGATTTGTAATTAAGTAATCATATTTAAGCTATTTAATTACAAGATAACACTAATTTCAATAGCCTAAACATGGTTTACTGTGACTATACTTTATACTTCTAGTTTTATTTCTTGTTGTTGTATATCTAATAGTTAAATTCAGAAAGGTGATCTATTCCTACACCTTAGATGAAGGGGTAAACTCTACATTAGTCACGCACCTCACACTGTCACCTCATTTTTACTCCCCGTCCTGATCCCCTGACTGCCTCCTCCACTTCCTCCTGACCCCCCACTACCACCTCCCGGTATGAAATGTAGCTGCTCGATGGTGTTCTGCCTCTTTGCTGCAAACGCCATCCTCCTCGCACTGTGGCCCCCTAGTGTTCCCGTTCCCATGACTACCCCCGCCCCAGGCATCTCCCCCGCCCAGCCCATGCCCCCACTCATGTGCCCCGTCATCGCAGTGTTCCTCTCCTGCTCTCTACCAGAGGTGGGGTGAGAGTTCATCTTGATCATGTGGTGCCGGTCGAGGGATGGAGTGGCGCAGACATTCTGCTGGGACTGGGCCTTCTGCTGGCGAGGCAGCGTGGGGACCATCCCTCCTGTGTGGGCGTATGGATCTACAACTCCCATCCCACCTACACCCATCCTGTCTTCCAGATGGTCCGGTGACATGAGCAGCCGTTCCTGTCTCTCCTGCCGGTCCTGGGCCTTACGAGTGAGGGTATGCGTGTTAGAGTTCTTATTGGAGGCAGCCATGGCTTTGTAGTACTGGTGCTGCTGGTTCTTGGACAGCCTGGACAGAGTCCCTGTGTTGCCAGGGACATCACCCATGTTGAGCAGCTGGTCAGTGGACTTCACTTTTCTCGGGGGCTTGGAGAGAGTGTCGTAGTTGGAGTTGTACTGTGGTTCCGGGGGATCCAAAGGATAAGGATTGGGGGTAGGTGAGGCGGGCATGCCAGAAGGCGGTGGTGGGATCCAGGGGCGAGTTGCATGCCTGGGGAGGGTTCCTCTCCCGCTGAGGGTGTAGTCTCCTCCCCAGTGGAGGTGGTGTTGAGAGGACTGGAGGGCCGGCTGGGCTGTATGAGGCCGGCGCTTGGTGGTGCAGTAACCAGACGAGTACTCATCAAGACCTTTCTCTGGAAGTCACACAAAAACACAGTAAATAGAATCAGCACATTACGATGAATTCTGCACTTTAGTGTCACCGTGCCTCAGAACTCATGAAACAGCGGCACAAACCGCACTGGTGGGGGAGTTAGGGCCCATTTGTCCCAGTTTCTCCCAAAAATGAAGTAACTTACCGAGGCGTTTGAGTGAAGAGTATCTGTTGAGCTCTGGCTTAGTGGCGCTCTCATAGGAGGGAGGCAGCTGAGCCAGGTTGTGCAGGGAGTGGTGGAAGGCCGGCTGGGATTTGGTGTTGTTGTGTTTACTAGAGAGCAGGGTGCCTCCAGCTGCAAGCTGAGCATTGTTCATCCGAGGGGTGCGTTCTGCGGAGACCACAGGGAGAACACAACTGTGTGTTAAATGAGATTTGCTCCACTGGATATAGCGCCCTGCATGAAGCAGTGTGAGAATCTGCTAACATTCACTGGAACAGACAGATTTTAACTTGCTTTTAAAGCTAACACAAGCGACCAATCCTGTGATAATCATTATTACTGTTGCGATAAATGAATCTGCTTTCAAGCTCAAAATGAAACTGAATTAATTAAATGAAGCATTGGGGTAATTCCATGTAATTTATTCAGGACCCAGGCTTTCACCAGCTGCCTTACCAATGGTTGCGGTGTGTTTGGGACTGGAGCCTGACGGGTGGATGAAATTGTGTTGCAAGTTGCCCACTGTAAGTCAGAAGAACATAAGGTAAACAGTTCACAAAATGGATGTCAGGCAGTTTTCAAGCTCAATGGTGTTTTAGCATCAAAAGATCACGGCCGTTATGCACACAGCTATATTCATCAATGTATTTACACATGTTTATATCAGGCAGACAAACATGTATTTTAGAAGGACCTCTGTGAAGATTCCTGAACTGTTTGAATCTTGGTGTGGAGAGTTATAATCGCCACATGATGAAACACAGAGGATAAAAGATTTCCACCTTTTTTTTTAAACAGGATTCTTATTATTCATTTCTCTTGAGCAGTTGGACATCTCGGTAGTGGGACACACACAAAAAGGCCTCTAAATACAGTTACAGTCACAGTTACAAAGCTGTAATTGTGTCCCTGATTGTGCATTCACTCATGCTGTAAAAGCCCGACATCCTCACATCTGTTGTCCTTGCTGGGCAGTCCTGGGGCGTAATGATTTTTCGGAGGTCTCCCCAGCGTCCCATGTCCGTCCCCTACAGCCAGGGCCACGCTGTTGTTTCTCTCATCCTGCTGAACTGGGCTCGACTGGTGCCGCAACATGTCAACCAGGGCTCTAATGGCATAACAAACACAAACGAGAAGGAAAAATGAGATTAAATCTGACGATAATTGGCTAATGGCTGACTATGACATGAAATCATGATAAAATCATAGGCTTAGTTTTTTTTCACATTTATCATTGTAGATATTGTTCACAACAAGGCCTCTCGTTTTAGATTTGTTCATATTTGATAGGCAAAAGATAAACTATATCCATGTGAGGATCAAGGCTTTGGGGCTTAGAATCATCACTGGCTAAGCAAACACTTGCAACACAGCAATGAGAGGAATTTATTGAAAATCTTTTATTTCCTAATAATGCACTGTTATTGAATTACGCAGGAATCCCCCATAGTCCTTTTCATAATCAACCTACTCATAGTCTGGGATATAATTTTGTCTAAAATGATAAAATTGTTGCTTAAAAAGATTATAAACTGTTCATTATTTGAGTTCTTCAAGGGACCAACCACCACTTAATATTGTTCTATCACCATCATCCTCCTCTAGCCAAAGATTGTAAAATGTAAAATCAAAAATGCAGCGATTTATTGCCAGTTTTATGGGCCATATATGAAATAAAAAGGCCAGATGAAATCAAAACAACCATGAATCTCCCAGCAGCAATGAACATCAAATATGTGTTGGCTGATGACTAACAACATTATTCTGAGCCCAGACTTATGAATCCAGGCCATTATGGGGTCGTGAAAACCTAATTTCATTCCAGTATTCATATATGGAATGAAGAAACAAATCCAGGAGTGATGAAAGACTCCTCACCTGGGCATATTGAGGTCCCTTTGGTTGGCCTCCTGTTGCACCTTGTTGAAGACCACCTTGATGCCCACAGCAACAGCCACCATGAACACAACCACACCACCAATGACGAAGCCAGTGTTGTGGCTCTGTTGTTTCAGCGGATCAAAGTCCGTGTCAGGTCCAAAATCCTCTGGTATAATCATGGCGTCTGTCTGTGGCTTGGCCCAGTCTGGAGAGTAATAGTTTTTACAGTTGTCCTGATCCAGTTGCCGGGTTCGGTCTGGACAGCAGAACCGGTAGTGGCACGTTCCACAGCAAAAGACGAAGGTGTCCTTGGAGCAGTTGAAAGCGCTGTCAAAGTGTCCCATCACGTCATAATAACCCCGACACACATCCATCCATCCATCCATCAGCCGTGGTCGAATGTGTGGTACCTGGGCTGCGCCCAAGGGAGGAGCCAGGGCCTCCGCTGAAGTCACATTCTTGGGTAACATGACCTGGGGCAGTGGCCTCGGAGGCGCCTCCAGAACTCCCTCTGAGGTGTCCGGACGTTTCTCAGGGGTTTGGGTCCTGCTTTGGAGAGCAGCTGGCCTGATGTTGGCCTGAATGGCAAGGAGCAGGAGTGAGGGGCTGGGGCCAGACTTGGGCTCCTCTGTGAACGGCCTCCCTGAGGGGTCTATGTGCTGAGGCGGGGAGGACGGAGAGGTCTCCACAACAGTGGTAAGTGGGGCAGTAAGGAGGGAGAGCAGAGAGACGGCAAGGACTCGGAGATTGGTGGTGGGCGTCATTTTTACATGACTAAGAGATCTATTTTCTGTTGTTGAGTCAATGCCGCTACAACGCTGTATCCGCTTTTGCAGTTTAACCCACTAAAATGGAATGTGAAATATTCAAGAAGCATGTACAACCTACTGAAAATCGATCATGTATCAGTAGTTTCATTCAGTGATGTTGGGTGATGACATTTCAAAGCAGGATTTTTTTTTGTTTTGTCAGAAGCTGAGTATTTATATGATATATATATATTTAAATGTCCAGGAACAAAAGACAATGAAAACACTATCAAAATCAGTTTGGCTTCAGTAATTGTGGTTAGTGGAATTAAAATTGTTTTAATTTACTGCTAGAAAGAAACTGTTTAATGACTTCATCTGTTTCCCTCCAGGAAGCCCTCTCAAGTGCAGAACACTAAAATGGATGCAGCTTTGTAAAGAGGACAGACTGAAAACGAAAATCTTCATGCTTGTAGTCCTTAACGTCTTGTTCTACACGTCCCACTGAGCAGACGAACATGTATCTGATGCACTGCTGGAAATATTGTTTTAGTAGCGAGAAATTTTAATAACATATGGCAGTCTGACACATTCTTGTGCTAATCATGGCACTTGAACAATAGTCAAGGACATTGTCAAGTGTAAACGGCTATTTTGTTCATTCCTGAATGACTATTTCAGTCCGGCATACATTCAGAATTGGCACTTATTTATGCTGTGAGAAATTATTTTCTGGAGAAAGGTATGAAAGCTATAACTCTTCTCATATATGTGCTGCTTTTTGTCATCGTAGGATATCAAATTGAAATAACAGACTGCACTATAACCGATGACAACTGTCCATTAATGGTGCCTAGTTTCTCTGAGGCAGCCTTATCTCCATGTTCACTTGTTCTGGGCACTGGTCACATCTATAGATACGCTATGTACTTTATCTCTTTTTTATGGTCAGATTAATGTGCATCAGTTCTCGCCTGGCACATAGTCTCACTGTGATTGGGATGGGGGTGATAATGAGGCAGGCTCAGCTTAAGTGCTAGAGGAGTGCAACAACTGAAAATCAGGAGTAAGCATAAACCAAGGAAACGATTCCCAGCCTGTGAAGCACATTGCAAAATGAGGCAAATGCCATGGGTTTTAAATGCTCTGCATTCAGCTTTTAGGCACAAAATAACTCATTAGATATGAACGGAATGGCACGGCGCTTCTCTGTGTGACATATCTCTTGAAGCAAAATTATTCTTGATTTGTCTCAGAGGTTCAAAGAATGTCACTTTTGTTGAGAAATATGTAAATGTGTGAAGTTATTGTGTTGGAGGTGTTGGCAATAATAGACAGAGGCAGATCTGTCTCCCACAGAAATTATAATTATATGTAATCATCAAAAACGTCCCTATCTGTAGCAGAGAATGTAGGCACAGATGTTGGAGACAGAATCCTGAAATCACCGAGGGCTCCACTTGTTTCAGTTACATGCTCCTCTAACCTTCGGAGGACAGTTCAGCAGAAGAAAAAACGAGAGACACGAAGCAGCAGTTCCCCCACTGACTTATGTTCCGCTCCGGGAGAACTCTTCTTCTCCTTGTCGACTCTTAACGTTCTGCTTGTTTTTCCAGAATTGTCTTCAGGTTTGCACGTCGACAATCACACCTGGAATGTGTTGGCCGAGCGTCCACTGTAACACAAACGAGAGACGTGATTAGAGAGAAGCTCTGCAACCTCTTCTCACTTATTGATATTTGTGCAAATTTTAGCACACGGGCACACCCAGCACAGTCATTTGTATTAATTGCATTATGAGTGTTTGTGCATTGTGGAATAGCTGAGTGTGTGTGTGTTCGTGTGCCTGTTTGGCTGCAGGAGGAACACACTCCTGAAAAGCCAATGATAGAGAGAGAGAGAGAGAGAGAGAGAGAGAGAGAGAGAGAGAGAGAGAGAGAGAGAGAGAGAGAGCGCACAGGGATAAATGCAGGGTAGGGATTTAAATGAGCAAAGAGATTGTGGCGAGCGGGAAGAGCCAGAGGTATAGATGCAGAGACGACCATGAGTGGGAGGGCGGTGTGTGGGTGGCACAGAATCAAGTACATTTCTCCCAGCACTTACCAATACAACACCGCACATCACACAAACAGCACCACCAAACAGATCTGCAAATACAGTCTGTGCCACACACAAGGACAGTACTAATCAAGACTGTAATTCAGCAGCTAATAGGACAGTTCGAGAGGAGGAATATGATACGGTACAAAGGATTTTTGTGTGTGCGTGTACATGTGTGTGTGCATGTGAGGGACTATAGTATACATTGTGTAAAACCTCCTTGTAGTCAGCCTCTGCCTCTCCGTTATTCATCTTGCTCCCCCCTTCTCCTCTTTCTCCCTCTTTCTGCCTTTCTGTCTTTCTCAGATTCTGTGCGTGGGTTGAGGCAGCTAACTCTCTCAGAATAGCACTGCAGCTCTGTCTGCGTGTGTGTGAGTGAAAGCGGCAGTGAAAGACAAGGGAGGCAGAATCCAATCTACACCCATTAACCGAAACCAGATTTCAAAGTCACATCTGTCCGTCTCTTGCTCGACGAGATGACACTGATTGGCCTGCACCGGCGTCCGCCACCTCTTCCCAGCTTCCATCATTTTTAATCCTCTGATCTGACTCCATTCACTCCATGGGGAACCTCTACCCAAATATCAAAACCACTGCTCGATTAAATGTGCATTTACAGTTGTCTGGCAATGCATTGGATTTTAAATTCAGACTTCAAAGACAAAACATTCATTCAAATGATTGCATTCCAGTACTTATGCCCACCCAAAAGTTGAATGTAACATCTTTCCAGCAAAATGATTTAACATATAAAAGCAACACATGTTGTGTAACTATCCCTCTATACTGTGCTGCTGAAGCAAGTAAAGGCTGAAGGGCACACACACACACACACACACACTGAGAACTGTGAAGATGCATCCCTGAGTTACATGGCCACTGGAGGGAGGGCGAACCATTTCATCAGGTTCCTGGCATTGAGCAATTGTATCCGAGCAGACGAACCAAGCCGCTGCGTTACTTTTCGTTGCAGGATGTTGCCGAGCTGTGCAGACGGCTGGACATGCAACAATTGCAACAGGAGTTTGTTAGAAATTAAACAAAATGGCCTCTTTTCTTTTCTTTTTTTTTTCCTCAGACACGCTCGTGGTAAAACGCACTCTGACTGAATCTGTGACGGGAAAAGAAGAGAAAAAAATGTGATGTTGACGCAACTGGACATTGAATCGCAGCGGGAGCAGCGGCTGCTCTAGTCCAATATGTGCTGCGCAATGACTCTTTGCATCATCCGAGTGATTTTGGACATCGACTCCTCAGCCTGTAATACATCCTGCATCAAGTTCATAAGTTGCAAGTTGCAACGAACAAGCATGCGGGTTATGGACAAGACGTGCAGTATACAGGCTGCGAGTGCGTGGGTGTATCCGTGCCGGTGTGTGTGTGTGTGTGTGTGTGTGCGTGCGTGCGTGTGTGTGTGTGTTTTATCAGTGGTCTTAATAGCAGTACGTCCATAATGTCGCAGTGTGCTGGCATTTGTTGATCAAAGTGTTCAAGTAATAAAAACATGTCTGCCAATCATGGAGCTTTTGTGTGTGTGTGTGTGTGTGTGTGGAGATGTTTCTGTGGCGCAGCTTTCATCCAAATGCTTTGTTTGACAGCCTCCAGCACAGCTGAGGCGTCCAAACAGATGCCAAAACTCATTTTCCATGCACACAGAAACGCGCGGTGAGCACATCATGCGGCTCTGCCCGTCGGTCGGTAAATTGACGGTGCATTAATAAAAGGTGCATAATGTCGTGTCTTACCTGTGCGTCGCTCTGGGGTCTGGTGCTGGAGAGCAGCGCTGGGGAGAGCCTGCGCACTGTATATCTCCGCGTCTGTCAGATGGCAGCCTGTTATTGTAGCAGAGGCTGATCAGGACAGCGTGAACTGTTGCTCAATCGTTCCTGATGTGTCTCCATCCGGTTATAGCAAATCCATTATGAGGCAAAAATGGGGGGGGGGGGGGCGCGAGCAGGAGAGAGAGCGAGTCAGAGCCCATCGAGATGTTCGGAGATTTTCTGATACATGTGACAAGGCAATTCAACTAGACACACTGAATCGGAAAATTCCGTCAAGTTACAGTGCGACTGTCCTACAGAACACGCAGCAGTCCAGCTGGCAGATGCTCAAAATGTCAAACCGAAAAAAAATTGCCCCCAGTTTAACTTTTCTCCGTCTACAAGGGAGCGAGGCTGGTTCCCTTCATAATCTCCAAACCAGATAGGTTACACCGCCTAACTGCGGCTGGCCTCACCGAGGTCCGCCGGTGGGGGAGCGCTGTGATTGGTCGCTCACCCTGGTGCTGATGAGACTCTCAACTCCTGATCATCATCAGGCCCATTCAACTGGTGGCGTTCATCTTTATTCTCTCATTAACTGAATGGCCCCGTAGGCTCTTACCAAAAAAAAAAAAAACGTCAATGATTTAGTGTTATTTTCAAAAAGTAAAAGACAGGGCTCGAGTCAACGCTGGAAATAGAGAGAAAGAGAAAAAAAACTTGCACTTGTATTAAAGCAGCAACCGGTAAACCAACCTTACGAGATCCAGTGTGTGTGTTTGTGTGTGTGTGTGTGTGTGTGTGTGTGTAAGAGAGAGAAAAAAGAGAGACACAGAGAGACACGGTTGCCACAGCAACTGTGTCTTTATGTTGGTGGCAATTATGAAAGGATGAAAACGGGGAAGAGAAGCGGATTGGCGCAAAAGCTTTGACACTGGAGCGCGAACGAGACTGTCAGTTAGAGACAGACCTAGATTGGCAATTCAGAAATGTTTTGGGACTAGCAGTGGGACAACTGGCAAAACCGTGATGCAAGTGGAGGAGAGGTAAGGTAAGGTGGGAAATAGAGGTCGGGGTTGGCTGATATTTGCCTTCGCTCTCACATTACTGCCTCCCCACCATCCGCCTCCTCCATATGAATGGTTTTGTTTTACAGTGCAACTTAATTGAGCATTTTGTGACACGAAGTGAAATCAGTGAGTACATGTGAGGTCCACGGGGTGAATCACACTCAACACCACACCGTGACACAGAAAACCAGCATGTGTTCCCTTTAGGCCTGCACCTGACATGGGCCGCACCGCCTGGGGTGTTGTTGAAGCCGCAAGTTACCAGTTGGACGAGCTGGTTGACACTGTGACACCTTACATTAACACATGCTGCACATGTGCTATACAACTAAGCCACAATTTACAGACAGACAGGCCAAGAAGGATGCCACAAGTGCAGACAGAGCCCTGTTCAGGCAGGTCAGATATTGACAGACAAAGGAGATGAGAATGGCTCATAGAAGACTGCACTGAAAAGTTCAGCCCATGACCCTGCATCAGTATGGAGAGGCTATTCCCCCTTGACACAGATCTTCAACAGATGAGCTGTGTGAAGTCCTCACCTACTTCAACCCTTCCAACATCATCCTAGTTCCCAAGAAACCATCCATCACCGGATTGAGTGACAACAGGCCTGCTGCTCTGATTTACCAGACAAACACGACAGTAATGAGATGCTCCACTGGACTCCCTCTGGAACTTGGTACTCTTCCAGAACCAGGAAACAAGGCAGGGAAAACCGTCGCAGATTCCCCCACAACCTGGAAACCAACTTTTTCAACTCCTCCTACAATACAGAGAACTGTACACAAAATCCACCAGGCGCGGGAGAAGTGCAGGTTGACCAGGATCGTCTGTTCTTGTTTCATCAGCATCATCGCACGCTGCTTCACATCAACAAATACTGCATTGTACAAATACACAGACACCACAGTTGCCTTCTCACGAATGATGCACATTATTGGTGATGATGCGAGCGTTGACGTACTTGGCCTATAATTCTGATTCTGATATGTGACCAACGATTCATGTGATAAACTTCAATGTTTTTCTTTTAAGATAAAGGCCATGGAATTTGTCTTTGCATTAATAGGGAATGCTATGCCATGACAGTGGACACAAGGTGGAAAAGGGAGGTGAGCACTTCCAAAATGGGTCTTTGGGAAGGTGTAAAGTGTTGTGTAGAACCCCAGGTGTCTGAGAAGAGCCTGATAATTACCTGCATGGCAAGCTGCTATTTGTACACAGGTGGGCGGGCTGCTGCGCGTCTGCAGAGGAGGCCAGCAGAGCCCTTCATTAGACGCTCCAGTGACGCTCTGCCGGGTGCACTTTTGCTCGCTGGTTTGCTGGGGGTGGATGCAATTACCGATTTTCCTCATAATGGTTGTTCCATCACTGCAGTACAGGAGACCACTATAAACAAAATGAAGCGCTACTATACGTCACTGAACACTGGATGTTTCAGCCTAGCATCTGTTCTCAGTGGTCATACCGATACCCACAAACCCTTTTATCGAAGCTGAAGCTACGGTGTGTAATTTTTGGCGGCATCTGATGGTCGGTCGGGGCAAGAGTTTTGATTCCTATAGACATTTATCTTTTGGCAGCTCTTGGAAACAGGCTTTTCAATCCCTAGCTGCTGCGCTTGGTGGATCAGGGATAAATTACTGGATCCACAAGGCCCATACACTGGTGTCTTACCTGTCCCGAGTTGCCCCTTCATGACATTCTTATTCAATATGTATGTGCTTTAATTTTATTGCTTTTTGAGAATGATTGTGTTTGTGTATACTTTTATTTAACATTTAACACATTTTCTACTGAAGAAATAGTGAAACATTATAAGATGTTCTGTATGTATTTCAATGATGTACATAGAAGCATATAAAAGGTAAAACAGTACTTCCCTTCATTGGTGTTGCCATTTGGAAATCAAACATTGAATGTACAAAATATAACAGACAAAAAAGGGGACTTTTTTTTCACATCTATCTACAGAAACCCATTTGCCCGTCCTTTAATCTCATGATCAATCCAAATCAGCAGCTACATGGAAAACTAATCCTGAAGAAAACATCAAGAGCATTACACGTTTAGATAGTTTTAATATATATTTTTTACGTGAAAAATTCATGATGATTTTTCACAATAGAGTATGAGCAGCAGGGTAAGGCAATATGCTACAATAAAGGCAAAAACCATTGTCACATACCTGGAACCTCTGCTGTCTGATGCAGACAGCAGAGGTTCGTGGAGGAACATGTCCAGACAAAAGGTCCTCTTTCGAGGCCTCTCCCCTGTTCCACTTGTGAGTCTGGTGTTTTTTCTGCTCAGATGTCTGAATCTGTAATTGCACAAATATCAACCATTAAAATAGTATCAGTTGTTCATCCAAAAAAACTGCCAATATTGAGTGCCCATGAATAAGAAACACATATAGTGTGTGATACGTGTGAGTGATGGGAATATATCAAGTGTAAAACATTTGTTTAGAATGTGTCTGTAACTTACAATATGTACAAAAAAGTTGTGTTGAATTAAATAAGGGATGTTTCTCAGGACGGTTACATATCCTTAGCAGGTCCAGCAAACTTTTGGTGTTTCTTGCATGATAATGAGGTTTCTGTGACCCTGACAGTTCCATATGTGCTACCCTTCACCAATACCCCTGATAAAATCTGAACACAACCAACTGCGCCACATACTGTATGTCCATGTATAATATACATGATGGCTTTTATAAACAATAGAGCAAGTAATATCAATATGTTGTAGCTTCAAACAGGCCACATTAAGCATGGCAATGTTCTGATAATTAGCTATCAGTTAAATTTCAACTTTGACAAAAAGTTGAACGAAGTTACCTGCGTTTGTTCTACGCCCATGGCCATGCTCTGGTAAAAACTATTAAAAATTGAATGTAAACTGGTGGTGGTTTGATTACCTGTCGAGCAGAAAGGAGGGAATGTTTCCCTACTTTGGCGACAAGGTTTTCTTCTACATATACAAAACATTCAATTTCTGTTAATAGGTTTCCTCAATATCAGACACTGTATCTTTGAAAAAAAAAAAAATAGACTGTTTTTATAGCGCTTTTCTAGTCATATAGACCACTCAAAGCGCTTTACAGGAAAGTCACATTCACCCATTCACACACATTCATACAGCGCTGCTATTTACCACGCATTTTTCTGTCACATTCATACTCATTCATGCACTGTCGGAAGAGCCGTCAGAGGCAAGTTAGGGCATAGACAAATGTGTATACGAAGCGACACCAAATAATAAAGAGTAAACAACTCAGTTTCATTTCACTTCTCATATTTCAATGTTTTTATTTATTTAAATAATTTAAAATGGACACAATATCCAGCCGACAGTCTGCACATTGACAGGAGTTTCAGAGGCACATTTTCCATCCACATTAAGACAGCGCTTCAGTGTGTTTCCTTGGGAAATGTAGGCCCCGCATGCATTTAGAAGAGAGAGAAAACCTGCCCGAGAAACCCTGGCGGTGCAACAGGTGGGGAGACAGTTTCTATCAAACGTGGAAGTTTTGCTACTGACGTCTCCTCCGGTACCCACATGGCTGCTCGCAGAGCTGGGTATTTAAGAGCACATACTGCTTTGTAGGCAAGCAGGGGTAGCTTTCAGCGAGTCACATAACTGTGTTTAAAACAGAGAATAGATAATTCATTTTTTAAATTGAGTTGTCTGGCAACCTACCCTGTTCTCTTACAGCCACTGATCTATGTCTTCACACACAACCACAAGACAGCTGAACATGAACAATGTCAATTATAAACAACTTTTGAAAATATCAGACAGCGAAAACGATTTTAGAGAAATAAAATAAAAAATTAAAGAGGGCTGAGACTCCATGAAGAACACAACAGATTTCCTTCACTCTGCTGCAAACTCTTTCGATAACGTTTCTTCATTCACCTATGAAAATTTCAACTTTAAAATGTTACCAGTTACACTAACAACATTTGTCTCTCATTTTTGACTTCTTGCATTATTATTGTTTAACATCTTATTGAATCATTTCTGTTGAGCTCAAATTGAAAACCTGACTTAAAGTAGCATCTTGGTTTAGACTCAACAGTGCTGAGCAGTACACAGTACCATCACAGCAGCATTCACCAGGAAACACTTTAAAAAGAGCTTCTATGAAGTTTGAGGCATCGGTTTTGTTCCATTGATGGGGGGACGTTAGAGGCCATGTTGTACACGGTGAAAACCATTCCCCATGTCATTCATACATCAGACGGCCGAGGAGGAGATACAAATGACGGCATGTTTTTCCTTGAAAAAGTCCACACTTTGTTTTCATTGTGTCTATAGGTATGGTAATAATCAACAAACCTGCCTGCACCTAACAAATGCAAACAGGACGAACAAAGTGAAAGGTATGAGTACAAAGTGGATCGTCTGGATCGGTGGTAGAAAGAGTCAGAAAAAAGGGGAATCGAAACATCATCAGCACACTTCAATATTTATATTTACACACGCGCACACATACACACACACACACACACACACTGAGAATTTCGCTGAGGTATTAAAGTCGCCTCAATGCACGCTTTTTATCTGCTTTCTTCTTCCCTGCTACATTATTAGTGCTACTACTGCTGTTGCTGGTGGTGGTACTGGCTCCGTTAGCTCCGTTACCTAGAGCTGCTGGCACAGCTGCCGCACTAGGTCCCGCTCTCTTTGTGGGGTCACCTGCGTGCTTCTTTGGCTGTGGACCGTCGTTAGGGTCCTGAGGAACCGCAGACGTCCCACCGGGACAACCCATGGCGTGGATTTCTGTGAGCAGACGAGCACGGGACTCGTACTCTGCATAGTCCTCTAACAGCAAACGCCCGGCCTCTTCATTCAGAGCAGATTCTGGGTTTGGATGGATGAGAAGACACTTGATTGTCTGTGGGGAAATAAAGGAGAAGACAAAAAATTAAGAGAAAAAAATTGTGGATGAAACAAAGTTGATACTCAAAACAATGGAGACTCATTGATCATCTTACAAGTAAGATGTGTCTGAGGCCAAGTTCTGCCTTCCAGTCTCTTTTCAACACGTTGACACAGATCTCTCCCTTATGACCAACGTTGGGATGAAAAATCTTGGTCAGGAAATACCCCTTTGGTGGAACCGCAGGGAAGTCCTTCCCAAGGACCAGACGCATTCGGAAAATGCCACCAGCAAATGGAGTTCCCTCTGTCAAGGCATAAAGAATTCATCACATGAGCAATATGTTTTGACTGTGCCAAACTTGCTGCATAAACAGGAAGAGGGTCATAGAGCGGCAACTGAGTCAACTAACAAAAGAAAAACATTACATCCAAGTCAGTGGCCGATCATTTAGTTCAAACTCCTTGACTATGTTATAATCCATTTCAGTTCTGATTAAACATAAACTCTCATAAAAACCTGACCTTATGAAATGTGCTCCACTGCCACTTGAAAATAATGAATGCATTACCTGCAATAGATGATAAGTATACTGTCCTGGGACTGAGGAAAGCAATATGAGGAGTTAATAAAATGTGGCTCTTCAGAGCCTGCTTAACAATAACAAGGTCTGAAGCAGTGAGGTCATAGCGCCAAGTTAGAATGGGCGTTGTTGTTGGCCGTGTGGTTCGAGTGCGTTATGTGATTAGCGAGTAGGAACGGGCGATCTGACAATTTCATATCGAGAGCAATCTTGAGGACACCCATGACCTATTTTTTAAGTAGTTACACTTGAGCTGTTTTCAGACAAGAGCTGCAGAAAATTTCCAGAAAATTGGGCCCGGACATTTTCTGTACTTTGCTGTTCCCATATGAAAAATGCAGCAGGAGATTGTCCTAGTCAGACGTGTTCACAACAGCAGAAACGTTTCCGAAACATTCACTAGCTGGCTGTGAATCTTACAGAGATTTTCATGTTGTATTCTCACACAGGCTCGCTTGGACATGTCCAGAGCAACATTTGCGTTCTCACATACAGCCCCTCCGGAAAAGGTCAGGATTGGAAAATGTCTGGACCTAAGTCCATGTCTGAAAGCAGCATTGGCTACCCTAATAATGTGGATGCACGCTATGTTGACAAACTAACACAATGATTGACCACTAGATGTCTTTTCTGACTGGCAATTTTTTTTATCAAGTATTGCTACCAAAGGGGGTTTGCTGCTAAACAACTTGAGCCTAAGTTGTCTTGTTGAAGTTAAATTCAGTTGTTTTAATTGTTTTATTTTAAAGTAAATTGGCAAACATCTAACCATTTACATTTTACAAAAGTGCAACATTTCATGAAATATCTGTACACTTTAAAGATTTTCATAATGAACATTTACAGGACTTTTTGTCTTCATTGTTAAACAGTTTCCCGTTAAATGAGTTTCTCTGATCGTCTTTGGTAGACGCAGGATGTCAGGAGGGGCAGTTTGCTGAGCTTTGTTTCTCTGATAACTTACGATCCTGATGACCAGCCGAGCTGCTTAAAGGTTATACTTGTGAGGTTATAAAAAGTGACAGTGTGGTGACTTGAAATGGTAAAAAGGAATCTGATATAAATGTTTTAATGTCCTGCCATCATGCATGGCACTTATGGAAGACTCTGTACTTTATTGGGTAACGACCTGCAATATATGTGATTTCAGAAACTGTATTTGTTGAGACTCCGAGTCAGTCAAGCTATAAAATATTTCACTTTTGCATGCTAATTTCCAGTGGCATGTGCAGTGGGATGCTACATGATAGCAGCCTTCCATCTTCAAGCAGATGAGCTGCAGCACGGGCAGGATGCTGCCAACCAACATTTCCCACCACAATGTTTTTTCTATATGCAAATTAAGCAGACCATTCCTATCTGTGTGTAATCCTTACCTGGTCCTTCAATGGCTGTGTGCAGTTCAGTTATGTCTTCTTCACTGGGATAAATCTTAATACCCTCAGGCGGGTCTGCTGCTAAGGCTGAGATCTCTTTGTAGACCAAGCGAAGAACATGAGGCGGCAAATTCTCCACATTGGAGTTCTGGAGAGAAGCACGAACATAACTCAGATTATGCACATATACAAACACGGGCCTTTTATAAATGGGTAAAAACTACAAGGTAAGGGTCGCGGTGCTTTACTGAAATCTTTAACTTACTTACTGGAGGAGATGAAGTCCATATTTTCAGATGGAAAATATGGAAATACAACTAAATGCCCATAGACTTTATATAGTGTATGATCATGGTCTAAAAAAAATAAATTTAAAAGCATATTCGCCCTTGATGCAACTGCCAGAAATATATATGTATTTTGTTTCGACAGAAAGGCAATTTGTATTGCACCTGTAATATGATTTTGGCAAAATTGCCACATTACCTTTGAGAAAACATTGAAAAGTATCAGGATCGATGACATATGAAGCAATCCACTGGCATTGTTAAATTATCAATGAATTGTGCAGACCCTCAAACAAAAGTGTGAATGGTTTTCGATGCTATAAATACACACGTCTCGATGTTCTGTAGATTTTTTTAAATAATGAAACATAAACAAATATTCCACTCCAGATCTGTATAACAAGAATAAACCATCGATCTGTTTTATAAGAGCTGTAAAGATTGGACCCTTCAGGTAGCGGTTGTCACACCTCGTATGTGTCTTCAAAGAAGTTTTAACTAAACATATATAAAGTGAGCTTATCTGTGATCATCAAACCCTCAATAATCGGCTAATATGACAAGAACAATGAGATAAATGTAACGTCCGTCCAATGGTAACTTTACGTTAGCGTACTAGCCTTTCCTCGGTCAGATGACGGTAAGGCTGCTCGCTGGTTTTCCAATTGGTGACAGAGTTTTTACAACAGTAATTGAATTTATTAAGTCAAGCAAAGGAGGATGACGATTCTCAATTAAAGGCAAAGACTCCGGCAAATAGACAGAATCAAAATTAAAAGCTCGACGGATAGCGACGGCTAACCATCGGATCAAGCTAGCAGCTACTCTCGTTCGCCGTTAGCGGTGAGCTCGGCTATCCTACTTACCATCTTTAAAATGAGTTCTGCTCGGTTGGTGGGTGCCTGGCTGGTGAGAGGCGAGAGGGGGATTTTCTGTTCAGGTTTGAAAAAAAGAATATCTTTGATAACAACTTATTAGCCCGGTCTCACTGGCTGCTGTGCTTTTTCTTTTTTTCCCGTTGACACAGGAACAAAAATACGATCCTCAGTTTAACCTACCAGCGCAGACCAATCGGCATTTTAGGGACGTGATACGTCACAAAGGGTGAGCCAATCTCGATGCACTGTTGTCGTTGCGTCACAGCCAAATGCTCTTTCTGCCACACCGAGTCGAAGTTAAGAGTGATCCTGGTCAGCCATTTGTCCGTTTGAAAAACTCTGCTCCCACCCCCACCCGACCACCGAGAGCACTGGAGAGCTAGTTCTGCTTCACTAACACATAATAAAAGAATAACTAAAAAAAAAACGTAATAACAGAGGATTCACAAAAGCCAAAACAGAAAGCAGGGAGAGATGATGAACAGGAGAATATTAAATGAGTAGAGGTAGTGGAAGAAGTAGGAGATCAGTTGAAGCACCAACACTACACTCTAAAATAAGTTACAGTCTTAGATGCTGAAAGTAAGGCACTTAATACACTGGAATGCCCCTTGTGTGTTATACAGTTAATTATTGTAATATTATTATATTATTATTATTAATATTATTATTATTATTATTATTATTATTATTATTATTATTATTATTATTATTATTGTGATTATGATTATTATTGATGAATTCATTTGTAAGCAGACACATTTGACTGCACTGGCTAGTTTACACATAGTTATGTTTAACTATTACATAATGGCGAAACAAAGGATTACTATTTAGGATCAATTTAATTATATTATTTTGGCAAATTGTTCATTGATTGGTTGACACCAAAATGACACCCTCACAATGCATCTGTTTGTTAAACCAATAGACCAAACCTTAGAATTATTAGAAATCATAAAATATTGAATACGTTATTAAAAGGGAAAGCAACAAATCTTAATTTTTCAGCATATATTTACATAGAAAATACTTTTGACTATTAAAATAGTCGCTAGTTACTGTATATCACATCTGATATATATGTTTACCTTGTATACAATGACTCAAATTGGTACTTATTTACATTCCAACACTGATTAGGGTAAGATTCTCGCACATACTTCATAATTGCAGCTTTAAAAGTTTCAGTGGCAAAACCCCACAGGATACATTAATTGTCAATGAAAAATGTATTATGCAGCAGTGTCAACATTTGCCTAAATGTACAAAGGATCAGGATGATCTACACTTTCACAACCTACTACTACTACTACTAATTATTTTAGTGTTTCATTTTTGTTTACTTAATTTGACACTAGAAGAAGGAGTGCATCAAATCACACAACTGGCAAGGACACAATACAACATTAAAGTCCCAGAGCCATTGCCATGGACATTGTGGATGTGGTAGCAAGATGCAGGAGTTTTGGTCAACTGGATGATACAGCTGACAAAACTAACACAATTAATATATCTGTATATAATCAACAATAAAAACAAGGTAATCCAACTCCTCCAGTAGAAAGATAGATATACAGACAGGGAGATATATAGATAGATAGGTAGATCGATAGATAGATAGATAGATAGATAGATATGTAGATAGATAGATGGATAGGGTTTTGACCAAGAGAAGAAAAAATTAAGATTTATTTCTGTTATACATGATCATCATCATCATTTCATCATTAATCAGACTGAGCACTAGAGGGCGCATTAACACAACGCCCTCTGTTACTAGCAGTCAGACCCTGGTGGGTTGAGGAGGCTTATGTTTGCTGTTCTTACACAGAGGGGTTAGTTTATTATTTTTATTAATTAATAATTGAACCAGTTTAGCAGAAGAGTTCAAAGGTAAAGTGAAAGGGGTTGTTTTTTTCTTGTCCCGTTGTGCATGAAAAAACCGTAAATGGGCGTGGCTGCCGCGCAACAACAACACAACAAAAACAAGGGCTCTGCTTCCGGTTTCTGGATGTAGCTGTCAGACTCCAGCATCTTTTCTTTTTTTTTAACGAGGAACCGCCTCATCAGCAGGTCAGTGGCTTCATCTGGCTGTTGTCGGTTAATACCAGTCACTTTTTTTTGTGCCAAATGTAGAGAAGAACCGGCCGGCGCTCACAGTGCAGCCCCCCGGTGCCGTACAGCAGTTAGCTAGCGACTTCGAAGTTCCCGTTAGCTCGAACCGCGCCGAGCGGTTGCCCCCCCGTCACGTGAGCCAACCAGCAGCTTGCAGCCGTTACCCGGTGTTCACTCCCGTCGCCGTCGCCTTCCCTCCGTGTGTCTCCTGTGCGTGAAGCGAGCATTAGCATGAGCGAAGGAGACGTGTTTCACGAGAAGCAACGACTGGAGCTGTGCGCCATCCACGCGCTCAACAACGTGCTCCAGGAGCGGGTGTTCACCAAGGAGACGGCCGACGACATCTGCAAACGGTAGGCTGACGTCTGCGCGCCGAGTCGGCGGGGGGACACGAGCTGCTCTGCATCAACAAACACACAAACAAACACACAAACAAACACACATTCAAAACAAGAATCCAACGACATCATGTTACATTCATTTGTTGACAAACCTGCTCCCCCCAGTTCCATCTGTTACCTCGGCACCTCATTCACCTCATCAACCTGTGGACGTCCCATTTGTTTTACTAGTCAGCTGCAAAACGGCGGCCTTTCCCCCACAAACTTATCTCCAGTATGTTAAAGGAAGTGCAGGCCGGACACGAAAATGATCACACGGTTGAATCAACACAGTGAACATTACATCCTCCTGGTTTATTCCAAGACTGTTGGCTTAGACAGCATCAGTGTTAGGTCAGTCTTCTCAGAGAACTGCCAAATAACCATTTTAATAGAGAGATATTGTAAATAGCCATTTGGTTGCACAACAGTGTTCCCTATCGAAACGCCACAGTGTTACCTTTTATGCAGCAGCTGGTTCTTTCTTCACAGGTTACTGTTTGTGATCTACTTTTATCGTTCAGGTTGGACTTAAAAATCACAGAAATTCATTTGAACGCGCGACCCTGCCTCTGATAATAATGATATAATCAGTGAAAAATATTACAAATGTGATGAAGTGTGACTTTATCCTTCAGGCAAAAGTGAAGATCGTAGAGAACAGTGAAAGCCATTGTGTTTAGTGTTGCTATTGTTCAGGAGCTAATTTACTAAATGAATTGACTGTGGGATGAGGTGAGTCATGAACTGGGTACCTCATGACCTTGGCTAAAGAATTTCTTGTGGGAAACCATGCGACTCCCATGACTCAAATATACCTTTACGGATGTTTTATACAATTTTTATTTTATTTAGAAAGGGTGGTTCTGAAAGAAATGAAGCAGCAAGAACAGTCCTCCTGACCAATGGCCAATTTGAATTTAAAGTCTGCATTTGGCCGTGCCAAATGCAAGGCCGGTTTTCAGTTTCACGTGCTTCATTCGTCTGTTACTCCCTTTTTTGCAGGTTGGCTCCACAGTGTGTGGTGAATCCTCATCGGTCAGTTTTGGGCACGGGAAACTATGACGTCAACGTCATCATGTCAGCGCTACAGAGCAGGGAACTGGCCGCAGTGTGGTGGGACAAACGCAGGTGAGTGAGCTGACGGAGCCCCGTGTGATTAGGAACTCATTAGGAGGCTCACTGCACTGGACACAGGACGGGCGGGCTCAGAACACACTTCGCTTTTAAAACACACCTTTCAAATCTGAGCCTGTTTGTTTATCTCTAAGTATCAGCTATTTGTGTCAGGCAGGCAGTCTCCTGGGATGCACTGAATATAATCGCTGGATAACTGGAACATTTGTTTAACACACTCTTTCTCTGTTTGATTGTTGTTGTTTTTTTTTTAAATACAGGACGGTAGAGAGCCTGTGCATGTCAAAGGTCCATGGCTTTATTCTTAATGTCCCATCGCGAGTATCACTCGGGATCGTGTCCCTCCCACTCCGACGGCGGCACTGGCTCGCAGTTCGGCAAGTTAATGGTCAATACTACAACCTTGACTCCAAACTGAAGAGTCCCCTCTGTATCGGAGGAGAGGCAGAGCTACGGTAGGAATGTTCATTTACATCTCTTAAATGTTTCCAGTCCTCTTTGTCATCTGTGCGTGCGTGCGTCTGCACTGAATTGAATCAAAACTTGGCTCTTGTGTGCTACTTGAACTCTGACTGTCTCAGTGAGTGAGTCATCCCATATGAGTGGTCACATGAGGCTTACCTCACTGTTTTTGTTCGGATGCTGCACTCTAGTTTTCTGCCCCTTGCCCGTGTTGTTCTGTTAACCTTTTCTCTTCTGTCGTGCCTGTTTCACTTCTCACAGCTCATTTCTCAGCGAACAGCTTTCTCAGGACGTGGCAGAGATGCTCCTGGTTGTCCAGCGAGAGGTGGAGGAAGACAGTTCATGGCTGAACTCTGACAACCTCAAAAAATGATGCCTTGGGAGAGGACATGGACACGCCTCATTACACAAAATCTCTTCAGGGAACGCACTAAAACACATCTACAAACATACACATAGAGGAAACTCCAAAGAGAAGCAGAGACGGACGTTCACCCTGGAAATGAAGAACTGTTTTGATTGTGTTCACACACACTGTCCTGATCTCAGTACATTTGTTTTAGAAGCTAAGAGTTTTACAGGTTTGAAGCTAATTTGATGATACTTGAGTTGAGACACATACTGTACGGCTGAACTTTCACTGTTTTGTGGTAGAAAAATTGCAGACAGCATTTTTGCATGAACATCTGCATTTGCAGTAGAGATAACTGGACTATGAAACATGAAGAGAAAAACCATTGGATTGAATTTGCCACGTTAGATATCGTCGCCTAAATTAGATCAGTATGTACAAGACTGTAAAGTCAAAACGTGTCAGTTATCGAGTGGCACCATCTCTTCCCTTGACCTTTGTTGTAAACTTTCTATGCACTACAGAGTTAGATTTGTTAGCACTGTTCGTCACTGTGTGTGTGTGTTCATACAGGCACATGCTCTGTGATAGTATCGCCTGGTGAGGCATTGAAGGACCACACCAGTGTCTTTGCATGTTTTCAACAATTAACCACAAATTAATCGCAATTTCAGACAGGGTTCACAACATGATGCAGTTTCTCGGATGTTGGAATATGTTTGTTTTGTATGATCCTGCTGGCTCGCCTTCCCCCCTTTATTTAGCTTCAGTGTATACGATGAACACCGTGCCTCTTATTTTTGTTCAAGTTGGGTTGTAGTGCGATGAGACAAAAATGAAAGTAGACATGATGTTCATTGTGATGCAACCAGGTCTCACGAATCTTCAGGTTGATACTGCCACGTGTTGAATGTTAGTAAGATCACTTACACTTTTCTTACTGTAAAAGGAAACCATGTAGGAACTTAAAGTTCACTTCCTGATTAGTTGTAAGTTGATGAGTTGAACATGCAAAAACACTGGTACTGTGACTGTATGTTGCCTTTGTGTTTGTATTCTGTCTCTCTTATTGATCTATGCATATCCAAAAAGAATAGGAGCACTGTCTCCTTCTCACTAGTGACTGACTCACACGTACGTAAGCCTAAGCTCAGAGGTTCATGATATTGAAACTTATTTATATTAAACTTTGACCTCCTCTTTTGAGTATGAATCTGTTACGACGCCTGCTGTGTGTTTCTTGGAGACATAATGAAGACCAGTGTCGGGTTATTGAAGTTATTTTTATTTATATTAGACTCTTGAGTGTAAAAGGATGCCATTCAAAAGGAGCATTGATAACCATACAAACTCAATTCAGGGGTTAACAAGGTCAGTTGGCGAAGAAGGGGGATTCAATGAAATCTCCAACATACCATACCATATATACACAAAACGTCTTGGAGAGATCTCAGAAGCCCAATGCTATACATAGTTATTATTGCTAGTTACGGTAGGGCTACTGCAGCACCAGTAGCAAGAATCATATTGCTATGTACCTTGTGTCATTGCATGGGATTTGTAGTTCTCCACTCTGTGGACTTGAGTGGAAGTTTCTCCATTCAATCATTAAAACGGGGTCTTGATAGCTCTCCAGTCTTTTTTTCTTTTTCTGAAGAGCAAAGCTTCATGATTAATCAGATATTATAGACAGTGAGATATACAGAATACCATAAGGTCATACAAGGAAAATACAGAATTGCCACCTATAAAAAAGTAATAAAAAAAATGAGAACCAAGTGAGGGAACTGCATAACCATTCACAGAAAAAAATGTGTCTTGTTGCTACGTGCCAGTGCTTTTCTACAACAATATTTATATAAAAACTTGAAAATAAATTGGTGGTACTGATACATTTAAGAATATAAAACTACAACGTAGTAACGTCAATACCATTCTGACTTGCCTCACCACTGTTCACAGTTTACACAGAGTTCAGACAGACGAGGGGAAAGAATTTAGACCAAGACCACTTGGCTCTTAACTTTGCACAGCCATCGCTACCAGCATCACCACTGTCGGTTATATCAACAGTCCATTTAGACCCGTTTCTTTTAAGTGCTTTTTAACAATAATAATAATAATAATAATAATAATATTTAGTGGTACTGACGTTACGCACTTTGAATTCACACCTAGCATTCATTTTATTTAGATTAGTTTCTTTTTCATTTCAGTAAAGTGTCCATTCATATGAAAACTAAACATTTTTTTTCTATACATTTCCTAACAAAAAAAATGATAATAATCAACGTGAATACAGGTTCCTCGAATGGGCAGGGTTGGGGTGTGATTGACCTCCCCCGTAACCAGTCAGCATGCTGGGAGAGTACTGCACTTCCAGAAAACACGATGGGAGATGGTCCAAAGGTGTATCGAGGCAAAGACCGAAGAAGAGAAGAATATACGTTATTCACCCATGTTATAAACATCACCTCATGAAGACAGCACACAGGACATGTTTCTCTCACTATCTGACCAACAGGCATTTATAAAATGATTTAGGTTTTAACATGATTTCTAATAAAACTCAAAGGAGAAGGAGAATTAAAGGCACTTATATAAAGTGTCCTTTTACTTCACATTAGCACTCTCCCTTATCCATTCTTCTAAGAAAATAAATGATTACAGTAAAGTCCACTTACTCTCTTTTTTCCCAGGCATACAACCGCATCTCAGGGTCTTCATTAGCAAATTTTGTTTGCTCACTTGTCATAAACATTGCTAAATGTTAGCTCACATATATAGGGGGATTGATTGTAACTCCATCTAATGTGGAAGACTGTGAGATGCAACTGAAAAAAGAGCTAGTAAGGGGACCTTGTGTAAAACTTGAATATCTTTTTTTTGTCAGAAATGAAATTCCACAGTGAGTGTTAATTATCATTTTATTCATAAAAAAACAGGTTTGGTCACTGTTCTTTGAAATGCCCAGATAGTGATAATAAGTTAATGTTAGTAACAAATAGTTCATGTACAAGTTAATGGGTAACAGTGAAAACATGTCGGTAATTGTTCATATTTTGCACATTTTGAAGCGTTGAAAAAATGAAGAAAAGGCCAGCCCTCGGGGTCCTGCGAGGTTCAACCCTCACCACCACGTTCGTCCGTTTAGTACTGTTTAGTGAAGCGAGCGTGTGCGCTAACAGCAATGATAAAGTGGTGTCAAAGGTACAGAGGAACTCACAGAGGGGGGTGGGGACTGCCTGTCAGTCAAGGGAAGGCTCTCATAGCCAGGGTTGCCATTGGAGGAAACGTTTGGAGTCCTGTATAGAGATAGAAAGAGACAATGACAGAAGAGAGAGAGGGAGAGGAGGAATGGAAGATGAAGAAGAGGCGGGAACAGGGGCGAGACACATTGAGAAAGACAGAGGGGGCGGGGGGGGCCGTGGGGTGACGGGAGCCAAGGATAGGCAACAGGAAACAAGGAGAACGTAGTTAGAAATAGTGTGGAAAAATACAGCGCTCAGTATAACTAGTATAAGTAGCACTGTTGCTCAGGCAGCAGCAGCAGAAGCAGCAGCAGGTGCACAGTCCACTCCTGACTGATGATGCACTGCAGGATTTATACAATAATCTGAAATTACATGCATTTAGAGCTGGGTGTGACCCACCAGACCCATTCCAGCTATAATGTTGTTTTCCTAATGAATCTGTTTATCTGCACGATAAACCCCAGAAAGCTTTTAGAGCGATCCTGAGCAGATTGCATTTTAAGAGGAGTGGACTGCATTGATACTGTTCAGCTGAGTTCCTGAGTCAGTCTCCTTGTATTTGTGTGTTAATACTGGACATGGGAGAGTCAAGATGACTAACTGGCATTAGAGTAGGAAGTTAAATAGTCCATGATTAGGTAGCACCAACTAAGCTTGGAAACTTCCACGAGAAAGAGAGAGAGAGAGAGGGATTGAACATAACAAGATGAGAAAACTGAAAGTGAGAAAGTGGAAGAACCAAAAAAGGGAAGCAGGAGGAATGTGGAAAAGAGAAGCAGCCGGACAGATCCAGAGAAATAATCTAAGAGACTTTGGACACCACAGTGTGGAGACAGGTGAGAGTGATGGAGGAGGGGGGGCTGGGGTGGGGCTGGGGGGGGGGGGGTTACCTATAGTCAACCTGAGCCTCACATCGCCGGAGTTTTTACGAGCGCGGCCTCGCCAATGACCACCTCCCCCCAACGCAGCAGTAGTCTACTGCCGTTTAGGAGACAGGGCGCCATTTGAGACGAGATCTGTGAAATGACCGAGCGGCCTACGTCGTCTGTCCTGAAGCACTCGACAGACGAATAGACAGACACACAGACAGACAGACCTCTGGAGTTGTGTCTGTTTCTCTGCCTACACTGTAGTCCACGTTGACCTGTCTGTGTGTCTGTCTGCAATGCATGTGTTTAACCTGACAGCTCTGTGGATTGAAACTAATCCTACATGGCTTTTACATTTATATATCTTATATAGACACAGGTATGTAAACCTATCTGACTGCACTGCTCTTACTCTACTTTCTTGTAAAGATGGGTGTGCATTATGTCCAACATCTTCAATATAATTGTAACTGTGTTTTGAGAGGAAACAGTGTTTAAAGATAAAGGTCTTCAACAAAAGACTATGTGTCTGCACAAAAATATTTCTTCAGTTCTCAGTCAGTCTGTGTGTTGTTATGTTTTTAACAATCCCTGATCCTGGGGGGGCGGGGGGCATCAGTACAAAAGTTGCCCACGGGTACAGATGTCAAAACCAAAACACAAGCTTGATGCTTAAACTGTATCTAGTGTCAACTTCCTCCTCCTCCTCTTGCAACATCTGGGGGAATTCTGTCTGTCTGTCTGTCTGTCTGTGTGTCTGTGGGTCTGTGTTACTCACGGGAGGGGCGGCGCGCTAGAAAACGGGGGTGTCCACCCGGCCCCCGGGTAATTATAGAAGGGGGCCATGGCCCCTCGCTGAGACCCCGAGGCCGTCTGTCTACGTGCCTGATGGGAGGTGAAGGGGTCCTCACTCTCGCTGTCTGAGTCTTCGTACTCCTCTGATTCACTGTCATTGTCCATGAAAGAGAGAGAAAGAGACGTGTGAGAGGAGAGGAATGACGAGTACCACGGTGTATTTACACCTATTTATCATTATAGTTACATATTAATTAAACATGTTCTTTTTATTTATTAGAATACATCTGACAAGACAGCTCTAATTATACTCTTGGTCACTAATCTTGATTCGTAGAACACTAATATTCAATGAAAAAAGACTAATTGATGCAAACTTCAAATGTTTTTTCCACCTCAGGAACATCAGGACTGTCTATCAGGAGTACTGCACCAGCAGCACCGAATCAATGAGTCTGAAAATAGGTCAAGGACAATTGAACCTTCAGCTATTATGGGTGATTTTAAATGTAAGGTGATCACATATGCATATTTCCATTTGATCATTTTCAAGGATAAATTACAACTGACAATTTACAATACACACTCGCCAAGCTGCAACTCAAGAATGCATGAATAGAGGCGCATAGGAGTGGACAGTATATCCTTCTCAACACTCTGGGACAAGATGGATTTATTGATTTAGCAGTGAATGGCACTTTCACCACTTTTGGCAACGTTTACACTGGGAAACTCACAGTGTGTCAATGAGAGTCAGAGCATGAAAACAGAAATATTGTGCTCATCAAGACGATTATTTAAAGAAACACTGCAGTAAAAATATCAGCACTGCTACCTGTGCACAAACACACACAGTCACAGTCTCCGTCTCACCTGGGGAAGCTCCTCCAGGCACCGGGCAGAGAGCAGAGGATAGCAGTGAAGGCCAGAGCAGAGAGGAAAGAGTACAGGGAGAGGTAGAGCAATCCCTCCATGCCATCATAGCACAGGCCTTTCAGTGAATCAATGTAGTCCTAAAAGAGAACAGCAGAAAACCAAAGAAATTAATTATGATAAAGAAGCAGTGGCTTGGTTATTTATTATCTTTTGACCTATGTGCCATTACCTTATTCAGACCGCGGCAGTTCAGTAGTGCCACCAGCTGATGAAAGTTGCCCTCTGTGGAGTTGAGTATCTGTTGAACCTCCCTGAGGGATTTCTGTAATGGCCCAAACCTCAGCGTGTGAGACAATCATTGAAAACGTGGTCCATTGTCGTGTTTCTTGTGTTCAACATCCAAATACTGTACCTCAGCTTTGGAGAACTGTGGGAGAGCATTTCTGTCCAGACTGGAGAGGTGTGTGTGGATGTTTGACAGTGCCCTCTGCGACTGGGTCAGCACCTGCAGCGACAACAGATCACGGGGATTTAACACCTTTTACTTTTGCATTATTGCTCAAATACAGAACTAATATGCTGAGAGTGTAGCTATTTATCTTTGGAGCAAATCATTCGAGGACGGGACACAGCTGAATTCCTGCAACGTAACAACACAGACACACAAGACACGTGACTGACAGAGGTCACATTACCTGCTGGAATGGACTGCTCATGCGCCTGCTGCAGGTCAGGTAATAATCCAACACATCTGAATGGCCAACAAAACACCAGTGCACAACAGATCAGTGCACAATAGAAAAAAAAAGTGTGAACATTTAGCCGCCATTATATTGAGTTCTGCTGACATAAGCACAGTTGGGGGGGGGGGGGGGGGGGGGGGGGGTACAGTGCATTTCTCTTCCAGAAAGTGTTGCTCTTGCACAGGGACGGGTTCGTCGTGTACCTGAGCTGGTCCCGGTGTTGAAGTTGGTGGAGTTGAGGACAAATGCGTTTGGGTCAGAGCAGAAGTCACTGAGAGCCTGGCGATGTAGCAGAGTGACAGGTAGAGGGAGGAAGGATGACAGGAGAATAAAGAACAGGGATAAAATGATCACAAGGGAACAGTTAGTGGACACACTGGCCGACTGACACATTTACCTCCTCAGATATCTGACAGCTGCTCGCAGTGTACTGTAGGGGCAAATATCGATCTGCCTGCATCACACTGTCCTGGATAAAGCTGCGCTGCACTCCGAGCTTTCTTTCCATTAGATCATCACATACGTCCTTGCATACCCCTATTAACCTATTTTTCAACATCCCCTCTCTACATTGCTGTACATTCTAGCCTACTTTTAAAGAGGATGCATTCAGTTCAGAGAACGCATACCCAGTGCAACCACAAACACACTCGGGTTGAAATCGCCCCACCAGAAGAGGGAGTGAGAGTCACACAGAGAGGCTCGACAACTGATGGGAAAGGCAGCGACCTGAGACGGAATAAAGTGGGCCGGCCCACAGCTGGCCCATTGTTTCTCTGTCACTGACCAGGGACAGAGCAGCTCTGTCTGGACCCACAAGCCTTGGGACATCTCCCACCAGCTCCACATGACACTGGGACCCTTAAAAATTTACCCTCTTCGCACACCCCCATCCCAGGCCAATACAGCCTCCGCTTTAGAGAGTACAACTAAACTTCACAGGGAAAACTGAGAGTGGACTCGGGACTTTTCTCTGTACTCTGTTCTTGACAAATGTCACTGTGCTAAGAGTGGTTTGGTTGTCGGCTGTACGATGCAGCACACTGGCCAGAGTGTCATGTTTAGGCGTTAAAAGCACAGCTGGACTTTCAGCTGCAGCAGCATGTAACAGAATTTTATTTTCACAGGGTTACACTCGCACATCTACCTCCTTACATACTCAGTCTGAAGCCCCAAGGGCCCGGGAACAGCAACAGCTTCAAGCTTTGCACCGCTGATGGAAGGCTGATGGTCCATCCTCTCTCTCCCCCATCTTTCACTTTAGCTCGCTCTGCCTCTCAAACTGATCTCAGGATGCACTCTGCAGCTCTTCCTCTCCCCCTCCTCACTCTTGCTGAAAGCCCCTCTCTTCATCTTCTATCTTCATTTCTCCAAGCCAAACGCCCACACACTTGCAAACACACTCGCAAACACACTTGCATGACAAACACACACTCTGGTGCACAAACACACTTTGTTCATAGAACGCGCTCATGGACACGCGCATTGAATCTTTAATCTCTGCCCCCATTTTCCTGCCTTTTTGGTCTTCTGCCACGACTGCAGTGTTCCCTAGGAGGCCAATGGGCACAATGGGCACAGAAATCACACATCCACACATCCACATGGCTTTGGCCTGCCACCGTGGGTCAGCTTCCTAAAGCTCCCTTCCCTCTGCTGTAGCGGGCCAATCCCTCCCATGACAGCCCCATTCACTTCCTATTCCTCCCTCCCTCTAGTACTGGCCCTGCTCACCATCACAGTTCTACTGGGTTGTACTCACCACCACAGTGGCTGTTTCCAAGCCCAGGGAGCCCCAGCTTAGGAACAGGGCCAGCCATGCCAGCACGGTCATCCTGTGGGAGAAGAGGACACCCTGGTCTGATCATCAGTCCAGTGTTGAATGGATTATGTCTCAAGATACAAGGGTGACTCTGAGTGAGTGAGTGAGTGAGTGAGTGAGTGAGTGAGTGAGTGAGTGAGTGTGTGTGTGTGTGTGTGTGTGTGTATGTGTGTGTGTGTGTGTGTGTGTGTGTGTGTGTGTGTGTGTTTGTGCACTCACAGGATGAGCAGCCAGCGGGCTTGCTTGGCCAGTCCAAGCAGGATAAACAGACACACTATGAGGTCGAGCAGCAGTAACAACACGTACGACAGCCACCTACGATTAAGAAACACATATACTCAACATGTGGGTACAAGGTTATTCTTTATATTAGAAACAGTAATTTGGTGAAAACATAAAATTGTTAACTCAAGGTCCACTTACAGATTTTTTTCTCTTGACTTTTATCTGTATTCTGCAAATTTGTCATTGTGACAACCGACTTATCTTTTGTAAAAATCATTTTTTTAATCAAACATTTATACTTTGTTTTGTTTCTTACAACTGCGGTTACACATGAGCACGAAAACAAGCTCCTCAGCAGAAACCATGGGGCTATATGTTATCATAATAAAACGGATGCTGGATGTTGTAAATTCGGATCTGTCTTATTCAAAAATCTAATCCATCTATTGGAAAGTGATAAAACATGCTTGAGAGGGATCATTATGTCTTGCACAATTACCACAAGAAAGATGAGGTTTTATGAGGAAAAACTAATAAATGTCAAATTGGAAGCAGAAAAATAATATAAACAGCCACCAACCCAGGTGAAGACGGCTGAGTATTACTGTCAATGTTTACTATAGTTAGTGAAGCAATACACATCCTTATCTGAGCATTTCTGACTCTAAAAATAAAAAGAATCCCCCCAAAATCACCATAATGGTTTATTCTACATGTCAGCTTTTTCCTTATATTTTCCAAGGACATTGTCTGGGATTCCTGGAAATAATTATGCATGCTGCATGTGCTCAAAACTGACATTCCTGCATGTTCAGCTGAGAAATTAAACTCTCTCCAATTTTATTTTTATTAGCATCAAATGGCATTGTTCAAATGACAGGAATCTATCTGAAACTTTGCGGAAATTAATCACACATTTTTGGACCCTGTAAACTAATTGTTGTATTGTATTATATTGTACATTTATGTGTATCATATTGTGGACCATGTATTTAGACACATACTGAAACTTTTGACATAAATCTATTTCCACAGTATATTTAAATCACACTGGCCTGCAGCCTCACCTGTAGTCTTCATTGACCATCAGCGTGTTGGCTGCCCAGCCAGGTGAGAAGGGGCTGGGCATTAGACCACCGGTTGGCACCACTGTAGGAGCCACAGAGGGCGGTACCGGGGTCAGAGGTATGATGGACGCCCCGCTGATACTGGTGTCATTCCCCAGCCCTGTGTCAACGCTGGACTGCGCCAGGGAGATGGAGGAAAGGAGGTTTATCACGTTCTCAGATAACCTCCGGCAGTTCCGCGTGGATACCAGGAAGGGTTTACTGCCAGTAAAAAGCTCCTCCATTGTGGTCAGTGGGCCAGAGACGGACAGCTGCAGC
Source organism: Scophthalmus maximus (assembly GCF_022379125.1). Taxonomy (NCBI): domain Eukaryota; kingdom Metazoa; phylum Chordata; class Actinopteri; order Pleuronectiformes; family Scophthalmidae; genus Scophthalmus; species Scophthalmus maximus. The sequence continues at coordinate 13,343,692 of NC_061515.1, read as the reverse complement.
CCAGTGATTGTGTCTGAAATCTGAAGAGGGAGCATGAAAGAATGTGAGGGGGGATAAGTGGGATGGAAACCACAAACTAGTGGATGATGATGCTACTCATAAAGTCATGGTCAACTAAGAGCTGTTGTGTTATGGAGATAAGCGAAATTAAGATGTTGGGAATCTTCTAGTGAAAGTTCCTGCAGTCGACAGCATGGAACTAAATTCTTCTTATTAATTTATTGTTCCTTGAACCTTGTTTACCTGCCGAATATGGTGGAAATCTCAATTTCCTCGAGAAATGAACAAATAAATAATTTTTTTGTCTGCAAGTTATACATTTTTTAGATTGTGCTACTAAAATTTAATAAATACACTCAGTTTTTTATAAATTAACAATATAATAAAAAAGGGTCCAGCTTGTTATGTCTGGTTTGAATGTGGAATTATTCGACTGTCTCTTTCAAAAGTTATTGCTAGTCAGATAAAAAATCCTGCTATAACTTTGATTATTGTTATGTTAGTTTCCATTGATGGATAAGAGCCGATGCACTTGTGTTGTTTTATAGCAGTCTGACACACCAACCACCATCTGAACACATCAGGGAAATCAATAAAGCAAAAGTTTTTATCTGATTTTCCTTCTATCTCTGCAGACCACATGTAAGCATAAGCACATCCTCTCCTTCTCTCTCTGTCTGTCTATGTCTCTCTCTCCTTCTCACTCACACACACACACACACACATGCATGGTTGATATTCTGCATGACATTTCACTCGCGAAGCACTCACCAGCAGATCGATGGAAGCAAGTGTATAATTGGCTGTGAGAAGAGACGAGGTCAACTGATACATCCCATCATTAGCCTCGCTGTTGCCATAGAAACCGATGCCTATGGCAACACTGCAAAGAGGGGGGAGAAAAGAGATGATGAAAATATTGAGGGGGCGTGTATATGTGAGGGAGAGCGGGAGATAGAAGAACAGATAGCAGAGGCATAAATGTAATGTTTAATTCAGTGTGTAAGGACATTTTAAATGAATGTGACACAAAGAGACAGAGCTTGTGAGGATGTGATATGTGTGCTCTGGATGAGCGTACCCTCAGTGGAGCGCAGGGGAAGGAATAAACAGATGATGGGAAAAAATCTGACTCTTAGCACTCAACAGTTAAGCTTCAGAAAGGAAAATATTTGAAATGTTAAACATAGCGACATGTTTACACTTCTTTCTGTTATTCAAATATTCAGATTAAGGCCCGGGCCAGATGTTCATCAAATCCCCTCAAACGCGGGAGGAATGGTATGGCCCAATCTCCCACAAAGTATGTGACCCAGATTAGAGAGCAGGGGGGAAAGGAGGAATGTGTGTCTGCATTCGTGTGTGCTTTGCATTTCAAGCTGGCAAACGTGAACGCTGTCTAATGTGGCTGCATTGTGCAACGACACACACACACAGACACACACACACACACACACACACACACACATACACACACTGCTTTTATACGTGTGACCACCATCTGGAGGAAAAGGGTGTCACATGAAATTTTTTCCAGGGGAAAACTGCAGCATTATTTTTTCATCCAGTCTAGCACAGAGAGCTCTCACACCGAGCATCAGAGGAGAGGACGACATTACATTACATTACATTACATGAGGAACCATGAGGGGGAGACACGAGCCACAGCATCCCACAGTCTGTGGGTGATGACATCATTATGACAGCTGAAAACCTATACCCAGTACATTATGTTCTGTGATATAGCAATACTGTCTTGGTGCATATACATTAACAGGGGAATGGACTAGAATATAATAACAGCCACTGCTGATGCATTAAATTGCACTATAACTTCATCACAGCACACAGCTGCTCTGCGACGTTAGATTTAAAAGGTCTGATGGGCAGCTGAGATTCCCCTCAGTGACTCGTGCTTCCGCTGTACAAGACTGAGAGGGACAGACGTCAGGCTGCATATCTGTGTGATGCACAGCTGAGGCAGTGTACCGACTTGATGACTGCACGGTCATTGGATCTGAAGTGGCTAAATGACTGTCGTGCTGTGCTGTAGGTGGGCAAGCTGAGATCTTCCTCACACACACACACGCACATTGATGGGAAACCACTGAAATCCGTGCACACACACTCTGCTGTCATAGGCCTGTGGTTGGTAAACAGCCACGTGACATGACCATCAGCTGTCATCCAGGGGTCCTTTCCTCTCCAATGACATTGGTGACTGTATGTAAAAAGCACATGATGTCGGAAAAGGATGCCAGCTTGTGATTCACAGCCTCGTTGCTGTTGCACTTAGAAGGCAATGGTGGAAATTAAAGTACAGTTTACTTGAGCATTATGTACTACTTTACACTACATTTTAGAGGGACATGTACTTTTAACTCCACTGTGTTTGTCTGACAGTGTGTCTGACAGGCTGTAGTTACTTTTCATTTAATGATTATATTTGAAATCCCAAAACTTGTGAAATATAATGAATTGTCAATTATTAAAGCGATGGTAAAAACAGTCTTTATTTGACACCTTTCATTGAATTTCAGAAATTAAATCTAAGTGCCTTTTCCCTGTAATCGTCTCAAACTGCTTCATTTAAAAGAATATTTTGCTCAACATTTTCAGTAAATAAGCTAATTTGGTTTCTTGCTGAGAGTCGGATGCAAAGATCAATACCATCATCTCACATCTGTGCACTTAATACGAAACTACAGCCAGCAGGAGATTAGCTTGGCATAAGGACCCAAACCAGGAGGAAACAGCCTGCCTGACTTTGTATAAAGATAAGACCCACCAGTGTCACTGAAGCGCAGTGATGTTATATTTTATCTAGCTATTTTTGTCAACTAACCATTAAAAAGACTAATAAGGATATGTCCTGGAATGTCACGCTATTCCTGTAAATAACTATTTCAGGCAAAAAGAGGTAAAATGATCCAATATATTCGAGAAAAGAAAAATGTATTCGTGTAACAGAACTTTTACTTCTCCTTCATTCCTTTCCTATTAATTATCTCACAACCCACTGATTTATCATGTGGCCCTGACCTGTATGTATATCAGTATGTTTTGCTCATGACACTTCTTCTGTCCTTTCAAAAGATTTTAAATGCAGGACTTCAACCTGCCCTGGAGTATTTTTTACTGAGGTAAAAGATCAGATGACTTCCTCCACCTCTGCTTAAATGTGACTTGTGTTTAATGTTATAAATGTAAGAAAAATGAGGTTGATGATGTTATCTGAATCCTCTTCCTCCTCACCAGCACAGCGTGACAGCTGCCACGGCCACCCATGTGACACAGCAGATGCCCCTCCCCTTCTTCCCGCTGTAACCGTGACCTGTGCTACCATCTTCATCCTCCTCTTCCTCCTCTGAACCCTCGCCCCGGTCACCACGGTGGCAGCAGCAGTAGTGTATGAGGAAGGAGAGAACCACCAGGAGGGAGATAACAAGAGCGATGGCTGATAAACTGGACAAAACCAGCAGCGTCTGAAAAAAAAAAGGGGGGGTCGAGGAGGAGGAAGAACATCAGTCAGCGGATGAGTCAGTGAATGTGAAAAATGGTTCTTTAATTCTATATATCCAAGAGGAGAAGTGCAAATTGAAAGGGTAAAATACCAGCTAATCCTGTTAAATTCCATAGCTTGTCATATTGTTCCGCCCCCATTAGCAGTCCGAGATGGTGATTAAAAAGGTACGAGAATCTAAATTCTGTGATTCAGCGCAGCAGGATGAATCACATATACCCAGCGTGTGCATGCTGAATGCAAACACACACAACGAAGTGCAAATTTGCACACGTTTAATTTGAAGTGATTCTTGATCATGTCTACTTGTATCAAAGGGTTTAACCCATAGATCCCTGATCTGTTGATGCACCATCGTGAATATTAATGTCACTAAGCCATATTGGACTTTGCTTTTGATCAGGCTCCATGTCATAATGTCAACATTACTGAAATGCATTTCACTCCAGCACATATCTACAGTATTATCTTTCATCCATCTGCCCGTCTGTCACCCCCCCATTCCTCCACCTTCCCTCCATCTCACCTCCTGGTCTCTGAAGCCCCTCCCCATCGGTTTACCCAACCCATCCTTCTTTCCCCACATTCTCGCCCGCTCCCACTCTTTCTCTCCCCCACTCCCCCTCTCTTTCTTTCTATCCACACCACTGAATCTCTATTAATAATCTGTGACCTACTTAAATACATTCACTGCCACTGCCACTCTCTCTCTCTCTCTCTCTCTCTCTCTCTCTCTCTCTCTCCCACTCACTCGCTTTGCCTTCTCTCTATCCCTCTGCCCGTCTTCTGTTCGGCAACCTCCTCGCATTACTCATTCTCTCTCTCGCAGCACTTTCAGCCTCTTTTGTCTTTCTATTCTGCGGGATAATTTGCGTCCTCCCCTCATCTTTGTACCACAGAGGAGTCACAAACACGCACTGTGAGACACGGCTAGCTGGAGCAGTTACATGAGAGTCTGCCGGACGAGAGGGAAGAAACCTTTCATTTTGCTGCAGAAGCTGCACAGTTCAGAACCACGCAGGCAACAGCAACTGTGGAAACCTGCAGGAGGACTCCTCCAATGTTGTATCATGCGCATGCTTTGAGTCTGAATTGCTCAAGACATCTCAAATTCTCATGCGCAGACGGAGAGGGGGAAACGATGCATTAAAAGCATGTGAAGCATTAGCTCATGTGCCACGTTCCCACCTAATATCAGGGAAATAAAAAGCCGTGAATTCATGTTTTACATGAGTCTGCGGGCCATCAACATTGCTCTATTTATTATGCTCTGTTGATTTATGGAGCAATTAATGGAGTGATGTAGAGCAAATTCATCCAATAACTTAATCATAGTGCAATATCTCTGTAAATTAATGAAGCAAAAGGGCCATAGTTATTATACAGTGTGGCACCTCAGATGTGACAGGTGAAGTAGAGCATGTGGTTCCACTGTCATACGAGTGGTTGTGGCAGGTGTCCGTTACCTGCTGATACTCCCAGCTGTCGGGGATAAAGATGTTGTCCCTCATCTGCATGGCGAGGTCCAGCCGAGGGAGGGCGTGACACACTCTCACCCACAGCGACGGAGCGTAGCTGGGCACCGTTGTCATGCCTGCCATTTTCTACTGCCACTGGTCCCCTCCTCCACCCTGTGGGAGGGAGGGAAGATGGGTCAGAGGAACCAAGGATGTGAAGTAAGAGCAGAGGAGAGGAGCGTAAGTAAGGAGGGGTCAATGTCTCCCTGAGCCCATGGCCGTGCTCAGAAGGTAGAGAGGTCAGTGTGGGCTCTACGGCCGACTTCCTCCACCCTGATGACCAGTTATTAGTAAAGGTCATGATGTCAGACATAGTTACTGAGACTAACTCTCAGTAGTATAAATCTGCGCGCACACAAACACACACACACACACACACACACACACACATACACACACACACAAACACACACACACACACACACACAGTGGAGGCTGAGAGTTCGGCGTCCGCATGACAGAAATATATAGTGTAACACTGGACTAGATTATCAACTTTACTTTCATATTTTTGGGAACATAAACATGCATCTTTTGTTGAGCATGTAATGTGCTCAATCTACTGGTTGATTAATCAAGTCTTGAAAAGATTACAGTGATTTTGATCATAACTTAATCAATTTAGTCATTTACTCATGTAGTTAAGCAAACTGAAAACATCTGCTAGTTATGTTTATGGTTTTACATCATCCTAAATTTAATATATGTAGGTTTTGGGCTGTTGGTTTGATAAAATACATCTGGGCTCTGGGTAGATTATCACTATTTTTGACATTTCATTGCACAGACGGTCCAAAAAAATCAAAAGATTGATTGCTAATAAAAAAAAATAATGGTTAGTTACGGCTTGAGCACAGCAAGAACATTGCATGACAAAACCTGGCTTCTATTCACAGACATCCTCTCTTAACCTTATAAAAACGCAGTATACGCTATAAGGGCATATACAGGGAATATGCAGGAGTTTTTTGAAGAGGTCTTGAGGGTAAAGTATATATGAGGATGTATTTGACTCCTATACCAGCCATGTTCAGCATCTATTACTCAAAGCCGGCCAAGAGAGAGAGAAAGTAGGGTAAATACAAAGGGCAAATCCGGTTAGCCAAAACACACACTGAATCCTCATTACAATGACAGAGCTGAGGGGGAACAGAGGGCAAGACAGCCTGGTAGGCTTCTGATAGTGGCCGTCCAGATTAAGAGACCGTCAGAGCTTTACTGTGAAAGAAAGGGGTGTTCTAAGATGAGCGCACAGAGACAACTATTCACAACAACAGCACTGATGCTTAATTATAAAAGGTTACACAGCTCAGCTCAATGCTGATATTACAGACAGACACAATTCTGCGTTTGAGTCTAACATGTCAGACTGTGTAGCCTGTATAGGATTTTTATTATCTTGAAATGCAGCTGTTATTTATTCAGTACAACTTTCAATCGGCACAGTATTCAACACTTAGTGAGGCTTTTCCACTATTGATTCAGGATTACAATCCACTGCACTTAGGCCTAACTGTGTAAGAATACAGTGCAAGATAGAAGTTTACATTTAGCCACAAGTCGGATCAGTGCCAGACAATTTCCTTACTCATATGTGGGTCGGAGCTGGCCCAGAACAAGATCGCAGTTTGCCCACAGGACAGACAGGGCTGCTCTAAGCCCATTACAATAAGTCTGTTCACCTTAATGGTTCCAGCAGCCAGACTGTCACAAATCAAATCACTGCCAACACTCCATTTCCCTTATTAAAAGTGTGCTGGACATAATGGTTCACAGACTGTGATGGCTACATCTATCCACTAAACATCAGCAGAATAAACAGAATAAGTATCCTGGTGTTACACTGTATTTATGCATTCATGATGAGCACATTTATTAGATTAGATGTATTAAAGGGAACTGGGAGGTGGGTCTGTCAGGTACATTTATTAGACTTTGGCGAAGGTAAGAGTTGTTTAAAAGGGCATAATGATAATGATAATTGATTTTAGGAAATATTCCACAAAGGAGAATCCGTCTACCTGTTGTGGTACCACCGCCAATAACATGGGCCAGTAAAGAAGAGCATTTCCTTTGATGGATGACAACTCTGTGCTAATAATGATTTTCACTGTGAGGCAAATAAGAGGTGACACAGGCAGAAAACACCATAAGAAACCTAATTGTAAAACATATTGAAGATGAAGAAATGTGGATCACCCGCCTGACAACAGGTCTCACTGTGATATCACTTCTTGCACAACATTAATTCATTCAAGACCCGTGACTGAGGACACATCAAGTGATGACAGACAAGAGGTCAGAGTTCAGGCTAGATTCTGCCGCAACCCAAAAGTTATTGGAGCAACCTGCTGCGAGTGAAGCGGGTGTTCACAGTCCTGGAGCAGCAGTTACTCAGCATCTGCCAAAGACTGGAGGTCTCAAGTTGACGTGATGTCTCCTGCAAGCTTGTTATCATGCCCGTTACCATTGCATAACTGAAGGCGAGGAAATGTGAGTTGGAGCTCAAAATGAAAAGGAAAAGAGGAGAGTCAAGGAAAGAGGTTGTGAAGAAAAGAGCCATTGAATCTCACGCAATCGTGAGCTCTTAAGAGAAAACCAAGCAGGAGGACACTTCTGTTGTGTTCTGTCTGCACAGAGCTCAGACAACACGAGGAGGGAAATCAGTGGCATGATATGAGACTCCATGACGTCTTAATGTAAAGAAAAGGGCCATTTTGTGAGGCAGCTAAGGAGGCTTGTGCGTTTCTGTCAGCTGAATTTAGGATCATCTTCAGCGCAAGGAAATCATCAACACCTTTATCTTTTTTTCACGAGATTACAAGTGTCTGGATCAGAGGATGTAAATAATGTAATTATTTTTGCTGCTGAAATGATGAGTTTGCCTCATAAAATCTGTCCAGGTTCACATTACAGCCTGAGCAGTTGTCTAACAGCCTCTCTACAACAACCATAATGACTATAATTTATGATAAAGCATTACAGCCTCGTGACACACTACATCAGCCAGCAGAAATGAATTTACTTCTTTGTGAAGGGTTACAAATTACCTTTTGTCCACTGTAGCAATTTGAAAAGAAAAATATTCTCAATTAAATTTTAATTTTTTAGGATCACATTAATTCGCAAGAATTAATATTCAGCACCAACAATGGACCTTTGAATGAGTGCAGCTGACCAGACGTGAGCGCAGCTCAGTCAGTTAGTCAGAGCAAATCAGTGCCTTGATGTAATGAGGAGTCCAGCATGACAAGTTGATGGTGACAAAAAATGCCTCTACAGAAATGCCTGAAGTCAAAAATCACACATGGAACAAAATATTAAATTATCCTGCAGATCTAAGAGGTGGCAACAACAAAAAGAGAAATGTGAGACAGACGAGAGAATAATTGGGTGGAAAATTATTGGATGCACTCATTCCATCAATCTTTGCAACCGCTTCAACTACTGAGCCGTAGTCGACGAGAGAGATCAGTCTCTTACCTCTGTCGGTTGTGTCGGGAGGCTTCTCTCTCCTTCGGTCTCTCTTCTCTCCGGCGGGGTCCGTGAAATATTTACCCACTCAGAGAGGTATACTGCCAGCCGTCACCGCTTGATGCTCTTGAAAAAACATCATCCTGAGAGAAAAAAAATGGCTTGTGGACATGCCAATAAAATGTAAAAATGGGAAAAAATTGAAATAAGCAATAATTCTTGCAACTATTAAAATATTAAAATGCCAATAATTGTACAGTTGTCTGGTGACAGCGGAGAGGTGCTTGTGTTGATGGATGGGAGAGGAGCTCTCAGTGAGAGCGAGTGAGTGAGAGAGGGAAGGCGAAAGAGAGAGAGCGAGAGAGAGAGGGGGAGAGAGGGGGGGATTAAGATTGAGGAGACACCCCTAAGGGGGTCTTTATCATTGCATTGTAGCTCTTCGTAACTTAATGCCAAAGCAACTTCACAACACGGCAGCGACACGATATTGCCCAAAGATAATTAATCTGTTAACAAGGATTAGCGGGTTCTAACCCCTCACTGACTCCATACTGACACACTCCCAACACCGACTCCCACCGGCATCCATACACACTCCCTCCAACCTGACCAGTCTCAGACTACCAGACTGAACCCTGACCAGATTACTTAGAAACAATAACGATTACCAGCAAACCAACTGTGACCACTAAATATTAGTGAAAAGAGATTTTCTTTTTTTGTTTTTAAAAACCCTCTCACATGCTGGATGCAAAACAGTGAACTCCTGCCTATGACAGCCCCATTAGGCTGTGATGTGTGATGGTGAAGTAGAAATGCACATAGAATTACAGTTAGAGAGGCAAATGAGAACACATAGATGAATATGGGGAGGGGGAGATGCAGGGGAAAGCAACATGAAATACTGAGGACAAAAAAAAAGAAGTGGGTTCCCATGCAGGGAGTGATGCTGAGAGAAAAGGGGAGGGAGGGAGGGAGAGTAATGGAGTGAACAATGAATAGAGAGGGGGAAGCGGCATGCAGTGGATTTGTAGGCAAAACCAGTTTTTCAGTGGAGGCTGCAGAACAGCATCAACACCGATGATTGAACGACAGGGAGGCAGAGGAGAACATGCAACATGACAGAAGTGATGAGAGTGTGCTGATCGAGATGCTGCCCGAGTGATCTGACTGAGAAGTGCAAACTGGAGACATAATGGTGAAACATGGCAAGAAAGAGTAAAAAGGGTATGGTGTTTTTCTGCCAGTGGAGAAAGGGGGGCAGAAGCAAGAGAGCAAAGAGGGAAGGGGCGGCGTTATTTTTTCTGTGTCACTGAAAGTGAGTGGGGGAAGGGAGGCAGGGAGATAATGCGAGCTCGGGAGCAAACAGTAGCGAGCCAGCGAGCGAGCGCACTCACTGACTCATGTGGCCGATGTAAAGTGCATGTGAGTATCTGGGAGGAAGAGGGCGAAGAAGACAGAAAATTGTGTTATGTATGCAAGAGTTGCTCAGGGAGCGTTTACACGTCCTCCCTGTGTCTTTGTGTTAGACAACAGCAACAGTTCCACTGATAGAATATCACCACTCACAGCTTCTAAATAACTAATTCAATATCAAACACACTTGCACGACAGAGTTGTCGCAATTCATTGTAAAATCATACTAAGTGACCATTCACACACATCCATAAAATATTCAAATAAAACTGATTGTATAAATCGTGCAATTATGAGCCGCAGAAAAAAAACACTTTGGCAAAGGCGCGTCTTTAAAGAAAAACTTCTCCCTTCATAAATGGTTTGTTTCCACTATATATGGCAGGTGTCCTGTCTGTATAGCAGTAAAACAGTACTAAATACTAAAGTATATAGTACACCATACACTCCCTTATTTACTCTTTCTTGCCATGTTTCACATTATATGTCCAGTTTGCATTTCTCAGTCAGATCACTCAGGCAGCATCTCGATCAGCACACTCTCATTACTTGTGTCATCATCACCTGTTCAAACTGCACCTTACTCCTTGAATTTACAATTTTATTTATTTATTTTTTCATCTAAAATGAGCACTTGAAGCTGTTTTTGCCTATTTGATAAATGATAACGTACTCTATCAATTCTTGCACTTTTGGGAAATAGCTTCATGGTTGAATGTACTTATTGTAAGTCGCTTTGGACAAAAGCGCCTGTTAATGAATGTAATGTAAATGTAATGTGCCACTATAATACAAACTTCATTTGGCTAATCACATAATCAATAGAAGGGGAGAAATTGAAGTTTTTCTTGAGGCTATTCTTTTATTTTCGTATTGTACTGAAGTAGATATTCTACTACATGTCCAGTTAAAAGACTCAAAGCTTTTACATCATCCTTTAGAGTATTTTTTATTGGCTGGAAAATTACACATCAAAACGCGTTTCCCCCTGGACCTGACAGTTAATTTGACACAAGTGCACATCTACAGCAGGTGATGTTTAGTGTTTTAATGGAGCACTTAAGGTTGTTTTTGGCTGTTTGATAAATGTTTATTTAGTCTCATGATTCTTGCACTTTTTGGGTAATATCTTCATGGATGAATGCACTTATTATTTTGCTTTGGACAAAAGCTTGAGCTAAATGAATGTAATGTAATGTAATGTAACACTGTCCCGCAGCTCTGCATCAAACTTCACTTTATGCCCATTAAACAATTATAGTTTTATATAATTTATATAATATAAACATATATCTTAGCCACATGTAATTAAACGTGCATTTTGTCTTTAAAAAAGTGTTAAAACAGACATTTAATTGGGTTGGTAAGGCCACAGGGTAAATGCAAATCCAGCTCAGGGGAGCTGCAGCATATCACACGTCACATAATAACATACATGTGCATATGAAACGGCTCACTCCTCTCATCATCGAAGAGTTACTGTGCACACAGTCTCATAAAAACCATCGACTTTGGAACCGCCCATGGCACAAAGATGTAAGGTGTTAACTGGCAGACGTCCAAAATTTAGACCCTTCCCCAACTTCAGCTCCCCCACCCCTTGAAAGATCCTCTCTCCCTCCCTGTCCTCTACCTTGGCCAGAGTGAGGTGGTAGCGTGGGCTGAAGGAGTCCCTGTGGAGCCAGCCCTCCTTCCTGTAGGCATCCTGCAGGCCACCGTTGAGCTGCTGGAGGTGCAGTTGAGGCTGGGGGCTCAGGAAGAGCACCTTCCCACCGAAATGTTTCAGCTTCACGGGAAAGGTCACAGCCACCGGGGGGTTGCGATCCAAATGGGCAAACTGTCGGAGGATCTCCCCAGCAGTGGCTATCTCAGCTGGGCTGTGCAGCTGCAGGAGGCACAGGGTGACATGGAGGCAGGATGCGGTCTGCCAGTGAGGGGCAGAGGAGGGTAAAAGGGAGGTGATCTCCTCCTGCAGCAGCTGGAAAGAGGAGAGGATTGCAGGAGTGTTGGCCCTGAAGGTGATGAAGTGTGTGGGTCGTTTTTTGGGGGGGCGACCACCACGTTTCTCCTGTCTCTGCTCCAGAGGTGTTGACGGATTCTGGCTAACGTCCGGGGCTTCGGGATAACCCTGTGTGCAATCAAATAGAATCACTCTGTCAAACATGAACTTCAAATGCAGAGCAAGAATGTGTTTCAGTGTGAGCGGTGCTGTACTCACTGAGGCATCTTCGTTGTCATCCCATGTTTCTTGCCATCCTGCCAAAGCCTCTTCCTCTCCCTCCCCTTTCAGAGTCACTCCCTCTTTTTGAGACATTTTGTCTGTTGAATCCTTGTGTCTGAAATCAGGTCAGTACAATTACTCAAGAGGCAGCAGAGTCACCTCTGAGATTTGTTTCCCCAGTTTTAGTTTGAACTTAAACCCAAGACATTGCTTTAAACACAAATCTCCTGAATACAAATTGATATGTCTTGAAAAATCAATAACATTTTTAAAAATTAACTTTCTCCAAGTATTAATCCTTTGTCCTTGTGTTAAATTATCTATATATTTTAGTGACCAAAAGTGTGAGACCGCTTTCCCAATGGAGAAAATAAATATATACTAAATGTTTGTACATAAAGATGTATTCTTCAAGTCAAATGTGATTTTGGGTGACTAACAAACTGTGTCCATCATATATAACCTCACTTGACCTTTAGCTCGTGGGTTGTATGAGCTAGCAACATGTACAAACGCCAAACATCCATTTTTTGTTCAGTACAGGAGTTGCCTGTTCTCAGTTAAATTTAAAGGAGGGACATTATCACCAGACCTGTTTGCAGCCTCCTCCACAGCAAATGCTCCTTGTGATTCTCGATGTTCCTGAGATGCGTTTTCTCTACACGTTGGAGGAGTTTGTGTCGAGTCAGGGGTGTGAATATTCATCTCATTCTGCTCCTCTTCCTCCAGATGTGTGTTCTCAGTGAGAGTAATCTCCTCTGTGTCACTTCCTTCCTTCCCACTGGCAGCAGGTGGCCGCTCTTCAGTTGTTTTAAGGCAGTCTTGTTGTTGCTCTTGGACATCTGTGTTCACTTCTTGTAAAACAAATGGTTGTATTCAGTCAGCATGCATTCTGAGTGTGCTGGCTTTCATTTATTTTGTCTATGTAAGTATGTATCTGGTTGTGTGTAAGGTGGAGCGGCATTAAAGGGGCCCTTTCTTACCCTTTACTTCCTCCTCCTTTCCAAAGGGGGGAGCCAGAGATTGACCGGTGGAGCCAAACACCCTGTCAGTTCTGGTGTGGCGGTCCCAGACGCGGTGCCCTCTGTAGGTGAAGTACTGGATCCTGTGTCTGGGCAGGGCCAGCTCAGTAGAATAATCACAGTCGCAGGGGTTGGTGTCCCAGCTGAAGTCACAGAAGGGGCGCTCCAGCACACCGAGGAAGCGATCCACATAGCCCACTACAAATTCTGAGGAATCCACTGATGGGTCCCACAGGATCCGAGAGATAACCTCATCTGCTGTTCGCATACGAGGCTTTTTGTTCACTTCTGTGGGAGAATAGGATATTCACAAAAGGGGTGAAACATATTAATAAAAAGAAAAAATGAATCAGTTTCCCTGGCCTAATGTATGTTGTCATTATCAGATGACTTGGGAAAATAGCTAGACACGCAGTCACCTTTCCCCTCGTGGCATTCTGGCTTTTTTGCCTTGTTCACTTTGCCTTTCTTCTTCTCGTGTTTCTCTATCTTTTCTCCATCCCACGTGTCATCCTGATGAGCAGACACAGCACTCGAGTCATCCAGTGATGGATCACTAAGAAATTAAGGAAACACCAGTGGAAAAAAAATACATGTGAAACTTGACAAATGTGGCGGGGAAACAATTACAATTCTTAATTCCATTTTACCCAGAAAAAAACCTTTTTATGGTATATGAATCTGTATTTATTTGTCATGTATAAGTTTAAACCTCTGTCTTGGATGTAAAATGAACTGACAATATTAGAAATAAAAGTACATATATCTTAGCAATAAAGATTCAATTCTCAGGCAGATATTTCCACTATGTGCTACAAGAATAAACAATTATCTTCTGTAATGTAGTTTGTTAAAAACATTAAGTAAAACTCTAATAAAAACTCATATCTAAAGAATTCTCCTCACCCAGATAAGGTTTAGTATTAGTATTCAGACTGTAGTCATCTATTTAATGCTGCTGTACTACAACTATTTCAAACTGCTTTAGTGTTGCAATCACTAAAATGGATGAAACGTTTGTCTATAGAATTTATTTGAAAAACTAAAAGTCCTCTACTATCCTCTTAGTGAGTTTGTCGGAACAAGGTGAAGAAAGCAGACCAGTGAAACAGACGACATCTGTTTCCAAAACGGCACTTTCCGATCAGGAAGAACTGGCACACGATCACCTCCTGGTCAACATGTTGTGCTGCTGACTCTGTGAATGATTGAGCCACAGGGAGAAAGACAGAGCAAAAGCAAAAGTAAGAGGGGCAGATGTGCAATCAGACTTACAATTAGACTGTAATGAAAGCCTGCAAAGAAAGTCAGCAGCCTTTCAATTTGGGTTCTGCATTTAAATTACCTCAGAAACGCAGCACGGTACCAGCACAAGAGGAAAACTAATTCTGACAACAGCAAACCACATAACACTGGGAGCCTAGTCTGTTTGAAGCTTCTTTGAAAAAAAAAGAATAATGAAATGCAACATCCACAAACATCATTTTCCCAAACTTCCTCTACAGCACGGCCCCGGCTGTGAGGAGGTGCGGCTGAAGAGGAAGAACACAGATGTGAAGAAAGGTCTATCGGCCAGTTTAAAACTATTTTCCCGGACCCTGAAAATACCTACAACATTGTGGCAGGATGTTCTCAGATTAGAGTGCTGACAATTTACTTAAGCAAGTAGGCAGGATAAATGAAAAAAAAAACAATATAGAGAAATGCGAGTCATTCTTTGAGCAGGAAATATCTGTTTCTCCTCTTTGTTTTCAAACATAAGTTGTGTCTATGGCAGTATAAGAGCCTTCATATTGGTAAGATGTATTTGTGTGGATAATCACAGTTACATGGTAATTACACAGACAACAGGAAATATGATCTGTGGCACAAGAAATCAAATAACCCTTCAGAGTTTATCAGCAGGTGTGATATTACAAGGAACAATTCAAATAAAAAATGAATTCAAAAATAAAAATGATTAATCCCCCAAAATGAAACTCGAGGTTTAAGAATGATTTGTAGAACACAATGTTTCCTCTCCATCCAATGAGACGAAATAATGTAACAGGTGGCAATGACTTGCCCCAGAGGACTCAAATGTCGGCCAAGTAGTTCGGAAGTTGTTGCCTGGGCGCTCACACACATACCACACACCCGGCGGCTCTATTTCCAGATAGGAGAGCTGGATGTGACTCACTGCCCAGACCATTGGATCATTAGCTGTGATACCTTCCTTTCCACTGAGGTGGCACCAGTTGGCACAGATTGCCAAACTCAAGGGAATCCCAATTTTCCCCGTTGTGGGAGAAATAAAGCATTCTCTTAACTTAAAAACAGCAACAGGCTATTAGGGAGTATTTCAGCTGCTTTCGGACCTAAAGTCTTCTTAATATGGTAAAAAATTATTGTGACAGACTTTATTCCTTATAAAGTTCGTCTAGATTTGGGCCCAGGGGTCAAGTGGGAGTAGAAGCAGACGGTAAATCATCTCCTCACACTGGATTACAGAAGTCAGCGCCAATACTTACAGCTCTTGACTCACGGTATTTGGCTCACTCATCCAGCTTTTATTTTTAATGGAAAGGCGTAAGCGAGAACTTACCAGAACTCAACTTGCTCACAGTAACACAGAAATGAATCCGCAGTCTGACCAATGTGTTTCACAAACAAACTAGAATCATGAAGGCCACGATGAAGACCGAGGGGGACCCGCAGGTCTGCGCTGTAGTGAACAATGTTGTCATATGCGACACATTATAATGACTTACATATGGCAATAAAATATTTCAGGAGCATTCAGAGACCCGTTTGACAAACAGTGAGCGGCCACTGTGGACCAGTGTGTGTAAAGCTAAACAGGAGGATTTACCTGCGGTGGCTCTGTCAGGGTCCACTGGGACCCCTGACTCGGGACTGGACGCGTCTGCCAGCTGGGTCCCATCATCTCTGTGGCCCTCTGGAGCCCCAGATCCGTCCGATGACGCCATGTTCGAACCCGCTAATGTCTGAAGGCGATGGCACTTGTGAAACGTCAACTGTGGCACTGTGGTATTCCCTACGACACACCTTTCGGCTTTGTCAGGCCTGACAGCATGACAAGGCAAAAGATCGGACACTCCTCTCAAACTCAAGTGTCACTTCTCAGTGACAACTTCTCAGTAGCTGGTAAGTGTTGTACAGTATTATTAACCTTTTATAAAACAGCAACTCCCAGGTAAGAAACAACAACAGTCAGGTTTAGATAGAAAAATCTCAACAAATCACACCTGTTCTTATCGTTGACATACCAACCGTAGTGGCAGACGTTTCCTTACATTGAACTACCTTTGACCCCGAGTGGGTCGCCTCAGGGGGGCGTGTGGGTAATGTAGTTTGTAGTCTTTCGTTGAAAAATGCCCTTGGTGTAGACCAAACTCAAAATACGTTCTATTAATCCATATTGATATTGCTAAATAACTATGTTATGGGCGGTATTTCCTCTCGCTTTGTACGAAAGGTTTCCCGAAAATGCCGCATTTAAGTCATGTCGTTTAAACCAACTACGAGACAAACTACGAGACAAACCGTCAGCCGCCGATTCCTGTCGCTTATTTTCATATATGGACAGTTCCTTGGTGAAAAGAACTACGCACATGTGAACGATGTGTTGACCCAATGAAAAACCAATAAACTGATCGCATATGAGCTACAGGCTTCGAGTGTGTCTGGTTTCCCTCGGTGTCCAATTGCTACCAAAAAAACATGTAACACGACGACAAGAAGCTAATTGGAAGCTGTTTGTGTGTGATCTTACTAAAATCCCCCTTTTTAAAACAACGCTCGCACAATCCCAAATCAGGCTGTTTGTGCTCCGTCCTCTCATTCCGCCGATGTTCCTGAACGCAGCACAAAACGCCCATACGTCACCCGGACTCGAGCGCGTGACTCCGCTTCACGTGACGCGCTGTGTTTTTGTCAGTTAGCTTTAGCCGCCGCGGCTACACGATGGAGGAGCAACAGGAGCACAACACAGGAGCGAACACACACCCGACACACTGACAACCACGAGTCTTAGGAGAGACGGACTGAGCTCAACTCGAGTCTGTCTTTCAAGCCCCTGTTTTAATGTGTTGCATTGTGTATAACGGCTCGGTGGACTTGAACACAGCGACCGATGGATGTTCTGTGAAGCAGCAAGTGAGCACCTGTCATCTGTTGAACTTGGGCCTTAAGTCAAGTCAAGGTAAGAAAGACTGAGCTAGTGCTGCTGATGATGACCATGTCTTGACCTCAGTGGAGCCTGTTAATGAGAAACAGACGTGATGAGCTGACTAAACAACACCTGGAAACTTGTTCTCTCTCGCTCTCTTTCTCTCTCTCTCTCTCTCTCTCTCTCTCTCTCTCTCTCTCTCTCTCTCCCTCTCTCTCTCTCTCTCTCTCTCTCTCTCTCTCTCCCTCTCTCTCAGATGAATGCTCTGGTGGCTCTCTGTCACTTTTGTGAACTCCATGGCCCTCGGACGCTGTTCTGCACCGAGGCACTCCACCCTCCGTCCCCTTCATCCCAGACGGGGGTACCGGCCCCCGGGGACAGGGACCGAGACGGTGACCGGGAAGGGGAAGGGCTGACCATGAGGGCCAACAGCTCGGCCACACAGAGAGGAGAAATGTGTGAGGTGAGCAGGGACAGAGCGACAACTCGCCATCGCATGTCTCGATCTGACCACAACCACTCTTCTCTCTACACGACACTCTGGCTACAACTTCCTGTCTGTATGTGAGTTCATTTTCCTGTCAGGTATGTCAAAGTGCTCATCTGCCACACAGGGATGCCGATCTCTGCCTGCGTCTCACCCAGGCTTTGTGAGCATCGACGACGAAACAGGCATTCGCTTCCTGAGCCACCAGCATCCCAGACAGCCGCAGCTCTTCAGCGTTGTACGCCAGGCTTGTGTACGCAGCCTCAGCTGTGAGGTAAACAGTGACGTACGTCTGCGTTTGTATGTGTGTGTGAGTCGCACATCTCATGCGCTGAATAAACGCACATATTTTTTTTTGTATTCCTCTTGTCTCCTCATATGCTTCCTCTTTTTTTCTCCATCTGTTTTGTCAGGTGTGTCCCGGCCGTGAAGGGCCAATTTTCTTTGGGGATGAGCAACACGGTTTTGTTTTCTCGCACACCTTCTTTATCAAAGACAGCCTGGCCAGGGGCTTTCAGAGGTGGTACAGTATTGTCATGGTAGCCATGGATAGGATATATCTCATCAACTCCTGGCCTTTTCTCTTACGCCACCTTAGACTCACGATACAGAGCCTGCAAAGCACAGCCCTCAAGGTAGAGCACCCCATGGGTACTACATGCATTTAATCACTTTCCTCAAACAGAAACTTGAAGACTTGTTTCACAGGCATGTTATCTACTAGAACACCTAATGTCCTGGTATTGTATTCCACATCAGGTGTTTGACAGTGAACAAGGAGTTTGCCCCCAGCGAGCTGTGAGGATGAACAGTGTGTTTTCACCTGCTGTTTTCCCACACCAAAGGAGCGGCAACGCAGCCCGATCGCTAACTTCTCTCACCCAGCACCCCAACCTCTGGGCCAGCCTGCACTCCTCATTTAGCTGGTGAGTAGATGTACTGTCAGTCCCACTGGGACATACAAGCGTCTGCTTTTTTTCCATGTGACTGGTTTGTAATCACCCACCTGGACACACTCATCCCCAGGCTGCTGAAGGCCTGTGGAAGTCGTCTGACGGAGAAGCTGCTCGAAGGGGCCCCCACCGAGGACACACTGGTGCTCATAGAGAGACAGACAGGTAGACACATTGTCTCCAATTCAACAAAATGATAAATCTGTAGCACAGAGCTTTATATCTACCCATCTAACCCTGTTGGCCCTGTAACTGGGTCAAAGCTGAACAAACAAAACAGTCAGATGACAATTCATCAGACAAACAGATCATATTTTGCCAGGGCACAGTGCTTCAACGTGTCTTGGCTTGTAGCAAAGGTTATGCGTCTTGAATGAGGTTTGTCTAAGCTGATGTTATGTGTTTGCACTAGGGCTGGGCGATATGGCTGAAAACTGTATCACGATATAAGTGTTTCATATTGGTCAATATCGATAATTATTTATAATTTTCATGACCTAAGAAACACAAACACAAGCCAAAGAGATGGCGCAACCAATAGTGCTACTGTTACATGATTGGGTATTAGGCGTGTCACTCCATACGTTGCTAGGTACCAGAGAACGAGTGCCGGCGTATCTAGCGGACGGCGTAGCTAGACTCTTTGCTCCGGTTTCTTCCAACGAGGAAAAAAAAATTATCGAAACGTTCTATCGAACACATTTTCTATTGATATTGATTACGTGTCTATCGCGATACATATCGTTATCGTTTTATCGCCTAGCCCTTGTTTGCACAATGTGTTTTGGTTTTATCATCAGTCTGAAAAGTCTGTGAATGGTGTGATTCACTGGGTCAATCACTGCGAAAAAACACTCTTGGCCAGAAAAACAATGATTCACTTTACCACTTAGCTTGAAATCTCTACCTTCCGGCCACAGTTATTTCCCAGTCTGCTGTGACTCTTGTGGAATTGCAATTTTCCTGCTGTCGAATATTACTACTGTAAGTAATAAACTTTATTTTTGTAACACATAAGATCACAGTGATACTGTGAGGGACGCTGCTCCGTCATGTTTTAGCTTGTATTAGCAGCAGTCTATAAGTGTATGTATTGAAATGAATCATTGATAAGGCATGATATAGTACGGTTTTGGTGTTATTTTAGGATAGAGGAGATGAGTAACGTGCACATCGCATCACAGTGGATTGTGATAGAGATCCAGCCTTTTCTATTGATTTCCTATGGAATTACCCACACTTGTACTGAGCCTCAGGTTTGGAAATTTTGGTCATTGTTATTGTTTTCTTAAAGAACAAGAGGAGGAAATGAGCTGCTGGGAGGGAGCGGAGGGAGGATCTTCAAAGTCTCAGCGGCACCAGTCAGTGAGTGAGCTGGGCCACGACTTCCTGTGTGATGATGCAAAATTAGATGAATTACCTGGTCCAAAATTCAGATCACTGCGACACTTGAGACAGGTAAACCAAGGCACTTTTCAGCTTGTCATCTTGTTGTGCGTAGTTGCATGAAATTTATTCTGCAAGTTAACAGCAAAGTGAAAAAAGAAGAATAAAGGTGAAAAAATATATGTTTTGCAAAAATGTAGTTTCATGACCTTAATCTAATACATTTCAGTTAATGCATATAGTAGTTAATACATACTGCATTATCTAACTTTTCTGCAGGTCCTGGGGGTTACTGAGTTTCGGCAGCTAGCATGGCACGTGCTCATGGGAAATCAGGTCATATGGAGAGGCGCACAGCCCGGACTCATCAAGTCGGCGTTTATAGTCCTCAAGGTACACTGCTACTGTGTCCATTTCTGCCTCATTAGGAATTATGATCCAGGCAAATAGGCATTGGGACAAGTGATAACACATGTGAGGGTCCTGGTTATTTGAGCCATGGTATAATATTGTGTAGGTACTTAAATGGAGTGTAGTATAACACATTTACAATCGTTATAATTATAGAAAATGTTGTTGCCAAGCTTGAAATGTAAAACATAAGAGATTACAGATGGCATTTTTGAGACTGTAAGATATATATAATAATTTTCATTTAGTACCATTGTGTTTTGATTGTGTTCTCTTTAAAAATATCTTTCTTAAATTTTAGGGGTTTTTTCTAACATTCAACACGCCTGAAGTAATGATTATCAAGTTACCATTACACACCCTGAAAATGTCTTTGCCTGTACACGTTTTCCAAAACCTACTCTACCTTTCTTTGTAATATACTCAAAGGAGTTAGACTGTTGCTGTTCATTATGTGGTTATTTTTTGGGGGCGGCTCTCAGATTTATTTAAATTCTTGACCTAATTAAACTAACTGAATTTTACTGCGGCCGTGATCGCCCACTGATTGGACCAAAATAGTCAAGGGACATGTGCAGTTGGAAGACAATAACATAGGTGTGATATTTACAAAATATGCAGCTTGCCCTAGCTTCAAACAGAATAATGATTTTGTGATTTACATGTTAAGTTGTTAATTGTGAAAAATCACTTAGTCGTGTCAGAATAAGTGAGAAGGTGCTGTGTGGTTGAGAAGGGCGACTTTTGCTAACTTCAACTTACTCTGCTGGATACATTTCTCTTCAAGCTACGTTTCTTATCAGAATCTCTGTCCTTCCTCCCACCAGTCTTTGCTCCCAGTAGGTTGTGTGCGATCAGTGCCGTACAGTGCTCAGTATGAGGAGGCCTACAAGTGCAACTTCTTGGGTCTTGGCCCACATGTGCCCATTCCAGCCCACGTCAGCTCCTCAGGTATAAGCGAGTCTCTAAAATCACTATCATACTTTGCAGGTTGAAACCCTAAAGACGCCTGCCAAAATTTGTGGACTCGTTCAATCACATTGTGTTGATTTTACTGTCCTTTTATTTTGTCCTTTAGAGTTTTCAGTGCTGGTGGACGTCGGCACAGAGAGAAGTATTCAGGTCTCAGCTGTAGGAGACGACGATATCTGCTCACTTTATCAGATCAGCATCAGCAGTGCCAACTCACAGCCCACAGACAGGGGTGAGCATAAATACCTGCATTTATGTTTATGTATGTAAATAAATTTAAAAAATATACCTTGGTTCTTGGCTAAACCTTAAAAGCAGAGAGCGGATACCTTCGCCTTCTGTGCACGTTAAGATTTAGTATTATAACTTTTTGAAAAGTATAATTTCAGTCAGAATCTGCATCAGAAGACACAGTGATGGGTAATAAGAGCCATAATTACTCTTTAATTCAAATAAGAGCAGTAGCGAAAATGTTCAGACATGCCCCTGCCCATAATATCAAGAAAAAAAAAAAAAAAAACATGATCTGGATCCACATGAGAAACTATTTAGAGAATCAGAAATGATTTGTATATTCTTTCTACCACCTGTCAGTCAATCTTTTATCAGCATAGTTTTAGGACAGAAGGGATCAAAAACATAACCTTATTTGAGGTATTTATGTTGCAGGAAACATGTGAAGGCCAAATTTGATAAAAGATTGTACTTTTAATGGTAATGGATAATGGTCATATGATGAACTTTTAAAAAAAAAATTGTTTGCCTGAATCTTTGCCCTCTTTTGCTCCAGGTCCGACGTTACTGAACAAGCTTGAGGTGGCTCTGTCCAACGAGAACTTGTCTGTGGATGTCGTATCGCACTGCCTGCTGTGTCTGAAGGAAGAGTGGATGAAGTGAGTAAAGTTGACTCGGTCTTGATGAAGACCACTTGGGTTTAAGGAAGATTTATTTCTATATGAAAGCATTCTCATAGCTACTTTTCGCTCCTGCAGTAAAGTCAAAGTGCTGTTCAAGTTCTCCAAAGTGGACGGGCGAGGGAGGGAGGACACCCAGAAGGTTCTGGCCCTCCTTGGGGCCACAGGGACAGGCGAGGACGACAATGTGAGGCTCCTCAAGTTCTGGATGACTGGACTCAGCAAAACCTACAAGAGTCATTTGATGTCAGCTGTCCGAGGAGGGGAGAGGAGCCCCAGCCAGTGACAAAGGGGAGAAAGAAGGGGCAAGCGAGGGGGTTAGCAGGGGGGGAGAAAAGGGAGATGAAAAGAGGGGGAAATACTGAAGAAAGGAAAGCGAAAGCTAGATTCAGTTTTGTAAACTGTTTGGGACTTTTTGTCAAACGTAAGAGGCCTGTGTTTGGTGACTGCGATGCTTTGGCTCATCCATTATTGTCTTTTAAGTAATGAGAAATGTATTATGTAACTAACCGTGATTATTATCATGCACAGATTAACAGTCAATTGGGATTATGTATGAGGGCTCTTGTTTTTATCAAAGGGAATAATTGTAGTAAAAACACTTTGTACTTTGTAAGTTTAACTTATTACCAAAAGGCTTGCACTTTGTTTACTCTGTCGCTGAGGTTTTAAAATGAAATAAATTCGTGTGAATGGTCAGTTGGACAGCCCTTTTTATTTTTATTCCACAATTGGCGCCATCTGGTGGCGAACAGGAAGAACAAAGAGGGGTGGCGAGCGTGTTGGAGGAGAGCAACATGCCTGTTTCCACTCACTCAGTTTGACTGGCCAACAAGTGTCAAGTGGTGTAAGTCGGCAGGTTTTTTAAGGTTTTCTGGTGTCCTTAAGTTTGCAGAGTGGTTGCATAACATGCCCCCACTCCAGCAGGCCCGACCACATCAGCTTAATGAGCCAGTCACACACTGATCCATTAAAGCCCCCCTCCCATGCCACAGTTATTTAGGCCTGTTTCTCTGCTGAAGTTTTCAGACTTCAGTCAATAAAATTCAACAACATACGGCTTTGTTTAAATTGGGGGGTGTTATTATGTTTCCCCTTGACCCGTACCTATGTGGCGACTGTGTAAAAACCAATGTTCTACTTCAGATTAAAGGAACACCGAGTTTGTAAATGCCACGATTGAAAAGGAATCTGCTGGTCAGCATTGTTGGAGTAGTGTTGCCTAACAGACAGGGTTTTTCCTATGTTTTTGTGCTTTGCTACATGTAACTCAAATCTGGATTTCATTTTGCAACTTTCACTGATGGAAGCACAAACCTAATTTACAGCATCTCCACAAATTAGATACATATTTACTGGCCTTGCAAGTGCATGTATGAAACAGGAAGACGACACAGTGCCTGGATATTTATACCCCCGTTAAGACATATATTGTAGGTGAAAGGCTTTTCAGTGAATGATTCCTCTGGGGGAGTTAATGCATTGCTTGCTCTCTAGTTTCCTTTTCCCTTCAGCAGTGATGGGACTGTAGGAACGTGTCCTGCTCTTCTTTGGCTTGTGTTTAAAACCTAATAATAATAATAATAATAATAACAACAACACAGAAGAACAATTCCTCGTCGAGACTTGCTTCCTTTCATTGGAAACCAGCTTCTCTCCTGAGATCCGAAACAACGCGATGCTTCACGTGACCCCGGGGGCGCGGGATGACAGGACGAGGACAGCTGTGCACAAGGTCAGACATCCCACTCGCACCGTCCGGCTCCGTGGAGCTCCGTGGAGCTGCAACACGTGGAATGACTTGCAAGTTCTGCAAAATGCCGTTTTGTAATCTTGTTTGTCAGGAATGTGATTTGAATTCGTTTGGGGGGGGAGAGAGAGAGAGAGAGAGAGAGAGAGAGAGAGAGAGATGATTAAAGAGGATGATGTTGCACACTGACTATGGAGGGATACGGAGCGCAGAGGTGTGGGGGAGAGTCCAAATGAAAAACATACGCGCTCCAACGGCATGACTAAGCCTCCAGGCCGGGTTCGGTGGGAGGAGGACGGGGGCAAGAGAGTGGGTGTCCGGGAATGTGGGGAGCCGGGGGGGGGAGGGAGCCGGGTCGCTCAATGGAGAGGTAAAACGTGTGGCGATGGGAGGGGCCGGGACTTAAAGGGAGCAGACGAGCCGTCCCGCGGAGCACTTTCACTTTGAGTGAGGAGGGAGAGACAGAGAAGAGGAGGCCTGCGTCTCTCCCGCGTTGTCAGAGGCGAGGGGTCCCAGTCGGGCTGTTCAGGGGAGACCCGGGGTCAGTAGAGAAAGGGAGGAAGGGGTATAGCAGTGCGGGAAAAACCAGCAAAAGCTCCGATAGGAAAAGGCTCCGGCCACTCAGGCTTAAGTGGGAACAATCCAAAGTGAGAGAGCAGAATGGCGTGAGAGGATAAATGAGGCATTTCTTTTCTTGGGGGGGGAGCTCAAAAGGAGGGAATGTGTAAGGGCTGTCAACAAGGAGACTAAACACCAGGCTGTGGAGGAGAAGACGCAGCAGCGCACTCTGTGTCAAGGACCTCGAGGAGCCACAGCGCGGAACTCTGCCCTCCACAGACTGACACAGAAGAACTCTTCTGCAGGGTGATCGCCACCAACGAGAGAAATGGAGAAGTGTCCATTCTTAGAAAGATAAAAGGATGTCACTGCCAGGTGAGCCTCGCGAATAATCTCCTATTCGAACTGGTTCTTACACAAGTCCAGTTGAACAGATGTGCCCTGTCACTTTGTGCAGTTCTAGTTGCAGTTCCACTCTCCAGCCGTGATTCATCTGGGGGTTTTGCAATAGCGAAAAACAGTTTCGTGTTGTTTTCTACACAAATGGCTAATTGACAGAGGCAGTGATGTAATGTTTCTTAGTAGGCATGCAAGCTCTAAACCGCAGAAAGTTTCCAGCAATTATGTGAATGTGTCCTGTCTCTTTCCTTCTCGCTCATGTCTCGGAAACAGTTTTGCTGTTGCTATCACTCCTGACTGTCCAATGTGGTGGATGTGACTTTGACCTGGAAGTTGTGAAAAACATTAAAACGACCATCGACTCTAATCCGACTGGATTTGTAAGTTAAAAAGTTTACTCGTGACTTTATGCGGCCCTTTGGGTGTTTATACAGAGCAGAGCATCCCCTCTGTGGGGAGGATATTTCAGTGTCTTTCATCCAGTTCCTGGTATTCCAGCGTGCTCGGTCAGTTGGTTTAACTCTGTGGACAAAGATATAGATCTCACTCAAACAAATGAGCCCACATGAACACCTCTGCCTTGTTATCAGGCAGCCTGCACAATTTATCAGATGGCACGCACGGTTACAACTGGCGTGTCGAGATCTGCAAAGTCGAGGCCCGTGTGTAGCTTCACCTCTGTTGTTAGTTTAGTTGGGGTTCTTTTTTAGATTTGTTTTCAGCATTTGTGCCTATATTGATAGAGATAGTGGACGTTTAGTTGTCTTTTACATAGATCATCAGTCATACATTGATTCAGCTCATTACAGTTATTACTCCATTATCAATATTATTTCAGTTTCTTGTCTCTGTGTTCATTCCTATCTTTGTCTGTCTCTCTTTTTTCACCTTTCAGCGGGCAGTATTTCCGAAAGATTACTATGTAGTGCACCACTACACGAAAAACATGCTGTGTGACACTGATCCGGTGAGTTGTTTACCAGACATAAAAGGTGAAGTGAGGGTTTTGATGTGCACTCCCTGAGTCGTGATTCTTAAAGTCCTTCAGTTTGTATCAACATCAGCTTTCAGCTGATTCATTTGACAGAATAATCATCACAATCATGAGCTCTCACCTCATCTTCGGCAATAACAGGCC
The DNA here is from genome assembly GCF_022379125.1 of Scophthalmus maximus. Classification (NCBI taxonomy): domain Eukaryota; kingdom Metazoa; phylum Chordata; class Actinopteri; order Pleuronectiformes; family Scophthalmidae; genus Scophthalmus; species Scophthalmus maximus. Next base: position 13,317,380 of record NC_061515.1, on the reverse strand, counting down.
TAAATTTTTGGGTTTAGCGAAGCGCTGTTTTATGATGTTGCCTCAAGTCTGCCTTGTAATTGAGCGACTGATGTGGCTCTTGGTAATTTGTCACGTGCTTTGCACACCGAAACTAACGTTGTGGTTGTGGTGCTTGCTGTGCCCTCTCCCTGCAGTGTTGTGTGTTCCCTGCTGCAGTCGTCCTCCTGGACTCCTGGCACGTGCTTCTCAGAAACCTCTGGGACGAGCATTTAAATCACTCCCTCATTGTCGACCTAAAGCAGACACTGGATAAAATTATTAAAAAAAACAAAAACACAGAGGTAGGCCTTTATCTCAATACATTGTATCACTATACCTTATTTGACTCCATTGAAGAAAATGTAAGTAACAAAAGGACTTCTTTAATACAAAAAAGACCAGACTAACTCTGGTTACTTTGCTTACTGTATAAATATCAAACATGAATGTATGTAAAAGGACATTAGTCAGGGTTGTGCTTCTGCATTCATCTTCTGTCACTGTTTTTTACTTTCTATTCCTCCTGTCTCACAGAGGTTCCAGGAGGAGACGGATCTGGCCCATTTCTCCACATTATCTTCCTCTCCTGAGGAACTCCTCAAGCTAACATCCGAACTTTTCACTAAGTGGCTCGATGTTGGATGTTTGCCTTCGATTGAGACCTGCACCCTGCCCACTTTGCCCCCCTCTGTTGAGAGAAAGGACTACGGCCCGTCGAGGGCCAGACTTTTGACCACTCGAGCGATCAGCAGTGTGGAGGATGGACAGCCTGACAAGATGATAGACATTATACAGCTCCCATCCAGCAATGGTCCTCCGTCCCTTTCATATTCCACTTCTGTCTGGAGCCCCTTACTATTCAGACTCTACTGGTGGTTGCTGCCATAGTTGCTATAAAGGATCTTTTTGATGATGCACACAAAATGCAAAACATTTCCTGGCACTGAATGATTGTTTCTTTTATTTGTCTCTGTGTTTAATGCAGGAAGCTTTGTTAATATTAAGTGACATGCACAGGTTGCATGTATTGACCAAAGTAAGTTTGAATTGCTACATTCGCCGTCCAACAGTGCTTCTGTAACAGCTGATATCACAGATATAAATGCATAGCCATCCTGTGTAGAGCAAGCCACAAACTCCAGCTCGCTGTGCTCTTCATGCTAACAAGATGTAAATGCTGCACCGACCAATGCACGTAAGCCTCGTCTATTGATGTGGAATCCATCAGTTTACAATGAGTATTATGGAGATGTGAGATATGACAGTTGGGTGTTTAATTTTGTACATAAGTGTAAATTAAAGACATTTAGATATATATGCATTGCTAGTTTTTGGTTTAACTTTTCGGAATATAACGTCCCAAATTCAGTTATAAGCTATGGTATATTTATAGTGGTGTTTCTCGTTGGTCAGCAGTTATGAAAAAGTAACTAAGTACATTTACTCGACTACTGTACTGCACACTTTTAAGATACTTTGCTCAACTACTCTATTTAATGTCACTTTCTACTTCTACTGTCCAGGGGGCAGTCCAATTTTGTCCTTAAATTCTACCCTGACAGTTGTGATTACTGGTTACTTTACTTTACCTGTAAAACATGTGATCAGTTTATAAAAATATTTCATTGTTAGAAACTACCCAACAGTTTAATAATTTGTTAAATCCACTTTACATATAAGTGCACCAACAATACTAACATTATTATAACATAGTATATATATATACATATATATATAACTGTATAACAATCACAGAGTTCATTTTAATTTTAGTACATTTGACTAACACAATTTATTTCAGTATTATTTCTGAATGAAAAATAAATGAAGGTAATCTAGATTGGGCCCACTATGGGATCAGTTACTTATAATGTTGTGATATTGCTATTGTACTTGAATATGAGCATTTCCTCCACAACTGTTTGTCTGGTAGATATTTGTATCTTTGTCCATTTGGCTAAGAGAGATCATGTTTTGTTTATAATGTTGCATTTCACCTCAAGACACCAAGTTTATGCTGGAGTCCACAATCGTGTGAGCTGAACTCAGATTAAAAAAAATAAAGTACTGGCAGATGAGTTGCAGATGAGGGAGGAATGCGCTCTGGATGGGACCCCAGCTCCAGAGATGTTCTGTTCTCACTCTCCTCAGGATCAACACAGGAAACTAAAGTGCAGCATTTGTTGCTCGCACTTGCCCCTGCATGCACACACCCACCCACACATTGAATGTGTGCTATTATCCTCTTGTCGTTTCATAAAAACAGAGGAAGGCTATATTGCATTTGCCACTGGGCTTTCTTCCACAGAGTTGATGTCATTGTTTGGAAGGATGGGACAAACGTCATACAGCATGAATGCAAATTGCTTATAAAGAGTTAGATAATCATAGTGCTATAAAGTTAGGATAAATAATGAAGACAATAATGAAACTGAGACTGTTGCAAGTGGATCATTTCAATTTCCGAGTACATGTCCAGTGAAGAGGCTGCTGTTAAATTCCTTGTTCCACATCAGTGCTCCTGCAGGTGTGGCATTAACAGGAAATACATGCAATAATCACGATCCACTCGGATCATTTGGGAGATCACAGGTCAGAGTAAACATGACCCCAAGTGTGGAAATGATTCATCTAATGTCTTAAATTTGTATTCTCTATAGTGGTGCAGGAGACGACCCTGCACATGCATGTCACCTCCTCCGTGATATCAGGCAGAGGTGAAAAGATTATTATTTAATGAGCGGGCTGTAGCAGTTAAGGCAACTTCCGACTCAAACACTTGCAAATTTGATCTTTCCTGGCAGCGGGGAGCCAAGAGCCAAAGGAGCCAGCCGAATTCCCGTAAACGGGGGGAGAGACAGGGAGCGGGAGGGGCGGGGCGGGGAGGGGAGGGGTGGAGCGAGGGAGGCGTGACAGCGCGGGGAGGTTTGACCACGTGGCCGCTCTCCACACCGGAAGTCACCGAAGCTCAGCCTCCGCCAACATGTCTGCGCCCGACGAGGACACGTTTGCCGAGGAAGGAGGCGACATGGAGGAGATGGACGAGGTTGGCAGCGGCGGCGACGACGACGACGACGAAGGGGTTGAGATGGAGGAAGAGGGAGCCGGCGGGGAGGGGGAGAAGAAGGTGTACGTGCCCGGCATCGAGCCGCTGCAGCCGGGAGAAGAGCTGGAGATGGACCGCTCCGCGTACCGCATGTACCACGAGTGTCAAACAGGCAAGACGAGCTGCCGCACGTGTGTGTGTGTGTGTGTGTGTGTGTGTGTGTGTGTGTGTGTGTGTGTGTGTGTGTGTGTGTGTGTGTGTGTGTGTGTGTGTGTGTGTGTGTGTGTGTGTGTGTGTGTGTGTGTGTGTGTGTGTGTGTGTCCTCAGAAAGTTGTCCGGTCGCATTCAACTGTGTGTGTGTGTGTGTCTTGTTGTGTTCAGGTGCTCCGTGTCTGAGCTTCTCCGTCCTGAGAGACGGAGGCGGAGAGGCCAGGGAGCAGCTCCCTCTGTCCATGCTGCTCTGTGCGGGCACACAGGCGGACACGGCCCTGAGCAACAGGTCGGTACACACCTCCAGACAACATGCACTTCATCAACACGACCAGTTCCTCTTGTAACCTGGCATCAAGTGAAGTCAGTCAAGTAACACCAACGCTCCACAGCAAGTACATGTACTCAAGTACTGCTCTTTAGTACAATATTGATGTACTTGTACGTTACTTTAATGTCGTCCTGTCGTGTCACATTCTATTTTCTACTCTACCACATGTCAGAGGGAACTCATGTGCTTTGTATTCACTGCTTTTATTTGACATCTTTGAAATTAACTTTTAAGTCTTTTCTGTTTTAACCAAAGTGATGCTGCACATTAGATGTTTCATTAAAATGGTTGTTTTACTGTTGAGCTGGCACAGTACTTGCATATATAGTTTTTTCTGTTATCTTTAAGAGTTAAAATATAGACTGTTGATGACTACAGTAAACACCTAGTTGCAGAAAAACATTCTGCTTGTGGTTTGCCCTTTATGATTATTTATCCCAGTTTCTTTTGATAGTTACAGACAGTGTGTTCAATGACTTCTTTTCAATTTGTCATAGCATTGGTTATTAGTTAATCTTTCACTCCTCGTGGTAATTACATCTCTCTGTCATAAGTTAACATCTTCCATCCTTGTATTGAAGAACACACAGTAATTATTAAAATTAACACTCATACTGTTACAGTTTTGATGAAGGTAGATGAACTGAAAAGACCCAACTGTTTAAATTTGACGTGCTTACATACAACTAATTGTAAAAGTTTTTACTTTCAATGGAAACCTAAAGGGTCAATTAAAAAAAAAAAATTATTGTGTATTATTTTGTTTCAGACTAAATCTCCAGACTGGAATACAGATATCAGCGATATCAGACTATAAAAAAAAACACATCTCTTAAGTTGTTTGCTATCTTCTGTATAGTCTATACAAAAGATGGCAAACTATTTAAGAGATACACCACTCGACAATAATGTAGAGTGTTTTTGGTAAATTAATGTTCGCACCATCCACTGCAGTGAATCCGTTAACTCTCTTGTAGACTTCTCGTCATGCGCATGCACAACCTTCATGGAACAGAGAAAGAAAAAGAGGGGGAAGAAAGCAGTGATGAAGAAAGTGATGAAGACGAGGAGGATGAAGACAAAAAGCCTCAGATGGAGCTGGCCATGATGCCTCACTATGGAGGGATTAACAGAGTCAGAGTAAGTTGAAATTTATAGGAATGAATCCATCACATCTTCGGTATCAGGAGAGGTCATTTCCCTGTGTTTTCCCATTGACTGAATTTTGCTTCTTGGTTTCCAGGTGACCCGGCGTGGAGAGCAGTCATTGGCTGCCGTCTGGTCAGAGAAAGGACAGGTAGAAATATTTGACCTCGGTCCTCAGGTGGAGGCCGTCCACAGTTCTGCAGCCATGACAGCTTTCATGAAACAGCAGAAGGAAGCCACGGCCCTCTTCAGTTTCTCAGGACACATGACGGAAGGCTTTGCAATTGATTGGTCACCTACAGTACCTGGTGAGTCTTTTCACCTGTAATGACATTTGTAGACAAAGAAACTACGCAAGTGTAAATATTCCCCCAAATGCCCCATGTCTACTTTTAATGTGTGAGTAACATAAAAATATTGTGTACTAAATACAGGGTTTTGTTTCCTCTCCTGTCTCACCCTTTCACCTCAACATCAGATATTTCTGTGTAAATTTCCAAGCTGCAGCTTGAAGAGACAACCAAATCACATTGTCCTTCTCACTGCTTCCTTGTTTGTTTGTTGTTTTCCAGCAAAACTGCTTATTAAATTTAAAATGTTATGGGAAGGCGACCGGAAATTTAGGATAAGCTGACATCGTTAAACCCTTGGCTCCAGGTCCACACCTGGCCCATGCAACAATTTTCTACCAGATTTGATTTAAACCTGTGTTATTCTGCCAAAATTGAGATGGAACAGAAAATATAACCTCTGTAGAGAAGAGAGAAAGCCTATAGTGGGCTTTGCAAAATAGCTGGCAATAATATGTAAGCACAAGGTTAAATTGTTTGCTATCGATAAGAAGTAATCTAATAAAGTCAACTGGTTGGAGTGATTAAGTGAGAGGACCTCATCACAATCGCTGATTGTGAGGGAGTAACACTTAAAAAGGGGCATGCACGAACTTGGATATCAAATATTTCCTAAAATTTTTCAGAATTCGAATTGAAAATAAAGATATTGATGACAGAACTGTAAAAATTCTGATTGAGAAATATGTAACAGCCTAGATGTGTTTGTGTCTATCAACCCAAGCTTCAACTGTTGTGCACTGTGTTATGTTAACAGGTCGTCTTGTCAGCGGAGACTGTAAGAAAAACATCCATGTATGGGAGCCACAGGAGGGAGGAACTTCGTGGCAGATTGACCAACGTCCTTTCAGCTCCCACAGCAAGTCTGTGGAGGATCTGCAGTGGTCCCCAACTGAAGCCACAGTACGTTTGCAGAACAATATTTGACGTAGTGGCTGAGATCAGAGTGGATGGTGTCAGTGGTTTGGGCCGTTGCCTCACTGCACAAGGACTGAGTGAAACATGTCTGTGTTTGTCTTGGTTTACTCCCAAAACAAAAACCTTGTGGATGGCAAGTATTGCTGTAGTGGAGACAGATAACATTCATGTTGAGATTTGTCATGCATATTATCTGTCTCAACTGCCCCCATGATCTCATAGCTGATGTAGCCCCATTGATCCTAAACAGTCAGGATCATCCAAACGCAGACGATTAACTTCTCCACAAGGATTTACAATGTCAGACTGAGTTTACCAGCTCAAAATGAATTATTTCAATTGAATTACGTTGCCTTTGAAAACACCAACTGTTTCTATGTGCCATCACAGTGTCATGAAAAACAATCTGACTTAAGTATGTTATTTATGTGTTGTCAAAGCTGTCACACAAAGTTACTGAACTAGTTTGTGGTATGTGGATGTGCAACCTACAGTCTGACACTGAAGCCCCTTTCACACTGGCCAAAAAACCCGTTTAAACCCGCTAACACCCGGTGTTTTCTGCAGTGTGAAAACGTTAAATCGGCATTCAGCCCAGATAATAAGCGGCTGCACCTCCGATCGGCATTGATGTGAACGTCACACCCGGGTGAACGCGCTAATTTGTGCGATGACGGAGACAACGAAGGCTCGACTCCTCCGTCGGTAGCGGCTGTTACCTCACCAGCTGTAGTAAAGAGACCTCTCGCATGCAGCTAGCTCGCTTAGCCTAGCTTTGGCTTGTTGGTAACAACTAATACAATCCAGATCATCGATGAGGTTCAGAACGGGGCACTTTATTTCAACCCTTCGACGGACACACACGCCCTCATCAGGCGGTCTCTCATTACACAGTGGCCAAAAACTGACGGTAACATGGATGATGTGCGGAGCCCATTCTCCTTGTGGCTGCAGCTACGTACACAACCACAGCGCCAAGCTTTATCTTCTCTCATACACACACTTCAAAACCCATATGGCCACCTGCTTAAAGGGCCAGGCTTGGCTCGTAACACTGCGCTTAGTTTGTAAACTTTGAAAGAGTGACAAGTACAAGATATAAGGTAACGTTGACCACCGGCTCACTGGCTACCATGCTTTCTGTTGTTTACTACACTGTTCTTCTTCTCTGTTTTACGGCGCGCCACCTGTCACTACACGATCATCAGACCCTGGTCTGCTCGCAGTGTGAAAGAGGCCAATTGCCGATTAAACACGGGTCGACCCGCGTTTAAAAAAAAAAACCCGGTTCTACACGGTAATTTTGGTGTGAAAGGTATGAGTGTGCATTGTGTTTTCCCTGTGGGGTCCTTGGGACACTGAAACATAATTGGTGTTGACTCACAGCCACACTCCTTCGATAACCCTAAGAAGACAAAACAAGTGTTTTGCAAAAATAATATTTGTTAATTGGCAATAAAAGTTAAGATCGTTGGTCTTTGTTTTGTTAGTTTTTAAATTCGGTCCTTTCTCCTTTGCCCCAGGTTTTTGCATCTTGTTCGGTGGATCAGTCCATTCGAGTCTGGGACATCCGTGCGCCACCCAACTCAATGCTCTCGGCCACCGAAGCTCACTCGTCGGACATCAATGTGATCAGCTGGAACGGGAGTGAACCATTCCTGCTTTCAGGAGGGGACGATGGCCTTCTGAAAGTGTGGGACCTGCGACAGTTTAAGGTAAAGACCAACAGCAGTTTATCTAAAATCAGTCATGAACAATAAAAGGATTGAACACATGCAAGATCATTCAGCTGACAGTTATACAACTATCGCTTGTTGGCCGATGACATGGACAGATGATTTGTGACAAGTGTGTACCACAATAATAACCCCACAATTACTTCTACAAGGAAAGGGCTTGTGATATTACACCATCAGGTAATCTGACACTTTTGCAGTTTGACAGCCCCACCTAGATAATTGTTGATCCATTTTTTTTTACCTGTGACACAATATTGTGTAATTATTGCCTTTGTAACCTTTCTCCCAATATGGGAATCAACTTTTGTATTTAGTGGAATATTTCGACATTTTGGGAAATCTGTACCATAGGTTTCTTCCTGTGAGTTGGGAATAAATATCAAATTGTTTCTTTAACACTTGCTGTGACAGCTTGGCAATCTTTGGTTGCAATCTATAGAAATACAAAGCAGAAAAAAATAAATCAGTGTACATGTTTTACAACTCACTTCTTCTTTTTCTATCTACATCTGTAGGGCGGACGGCCAGTGGCGAACTTCAAGCAGCACAGTGCTCCCATCACCTCGGTGGAGTGGAACCCGGTGGACTCGAGTGTATTCGCTGCCTCGGGAGCGGACGACGTCGTCAGCCAGTGGGATCTGTCCGTGGAGTCGTGTGACGTAGGTGCCAGGGTGGAGGGGGTGAAAGACTTGCCCCCTCAACTGCTGTTCCTGCACCAGGGTCAGTCAGAGATCAAGGAAATTCACTGGCATCCACAGTTACCTGGTGTGATGATTTCCACAGCGCTGTCAGGATTCAATGTGTTCAGGACAATATCAGTGTAGTGTGTCCTAGTCTGTTTGAAGTGTGTTTGTGTGTTTGAGAGAGAAACAAATGATTTTGCATTTGTAAATACACATTAAAATGTGTAATGAGCAGAAAATCCAAATAGTTCATCTTTAAGGAGCTTGTAATAATGTACATAATTTAGTTGTGTAGGTCATATCTCTTTTTGACATTTCTTTGTCAGTGTAGGTGCTATATGGTGATGCAATCCGTATCACTAAACCTTCTGTCTGCATGTTTTACAAAAAGTTAACTATTTTCAGTATTCCCCATGCTTAAAATAAAATGTTCAAAATCATAGTTTCTTGTTTGTTTTTAACCTGAATTGATATTTTGAAAGATTAGTACTGCTCTCTAAAGAAGGAAAGTACAGTACCATTACTTGACAGTAGAGTCACTGTCAAGTAATGGCTCCATATTAAAATGTGCCACTCTCAAAATAATGGGAAGCAGTGAATTACAGATTGTTGACATTGAACAAGTCCATTTTCATTTTACATAATTAAGGACGGGTACGATATTGTATGTACATAAGTGCCATGGACTTTTTGTCTTCTTGCAGGAATATTTTAGAGCGCTAAACAGGGTGTAGATGGCCCGAGTTAATATAGTGCACTGCTTAATAAACAGGGAGGGAAGTCAAGGTCTTGGGATCTTGGAGATCCTAATAATAAATTTCCTTTTTCTCTGGAGCAGTTTCTAAGAAAAAGTCAGCCAAGTCTGGTGATTATTTAAAAATCCCAATAATGGTTTTATTGTTTTCACTGTAATCCTTGTTAAACCACAAGTTGTGATTAAACCAGCATTTTCAACAGGTTGAACATAATGATCTCTCCCTTTTACAGCATTATGCAATAAGACTCCAGACCCCAGCATTATACATGAGGAAAAAAAACATGTACAAAAATACACTGCTGGTCCTGATTTACAATTTGACCTTTAAATCCCATGATTGTCTGAGCATTTTAGTATCAGTCCAGCCCCACAGCCCCAAGAAACTTTGGTATGTAAGAAAACTCACAGATTTGGTTTAAACCAGAGGAACTGTCAGATTAGGAATGTGATAAATTCACAGTAGTTCATAATACACAGGATAACTTTATTTTCTGACAGTATCTCTGGGGATCCTTTTGTAAAGTTTTCAAATGTAATAAGCATCAAGAGACAACGACGAGACTGTTATAAACATGCAATACAGAAAATTAATATAAGACATTGGTATAGCACAGGGTACAATAATAAGTACAGCTCCACTATAACATAAAGCTCTGATGTCACAACTCCTGTTGTGTGCACTTTGGCAAATAAAGGACAAGAAAAAATTACAATGCAAGCATCATTCATTTTGCCTGAATTTAACTTTCCACTGAGCATCAGTTTCAAAGCAAAGCTTCCAGGTGAATGAAATCAGTCAAAGTGCTACAAACTTTTCCACTGTAATAACGTAAGTGACATTTCTTTTTTTGATCAAAATGGCAGTCTTTGGCAAATCTGTTGCCCTTGTAGATAAAACATTAAAATGTATTTTCCAGTTGAGCAACATCGTCTGAACTGCATACCTCTTGAAAAATCCAGTTTGCATTCATATATATTCTGTTTAAGCCTCCCACTTGCAAGATACTGAAATAATGAGTTAAGGAAAATACAGTATCCTTGATTTACTCAACAGCAAAGATTTGTTTTTTCAAGGGGAAACCATATCATTCCCCTATAGACCAATTTCATCATCAAACTCATCTTCAAATGTGTAGCCTCTCCCTGCTTCCCCCTCCTCCTCTGAATCAGTCTCTGAGTGGCAGCTGTCGACCCTCCTCCTGTCCAATTGGGTGTCTTCATACTCGGAGCTATTTGATGAGGCAGGACTAGGTGGCAAATCTACTTTGTGATTGATGAACTCAGTTTCACCTTCTCCCACTCGGCCCTCGGCCCTCTCAATCTCACCTCTTGTTGGACTTTGACACACCAGCGTATTCTCATCCTGGAAGTCAAACGCTTGACCTTCGTCCTCTTCAGACGCCTGGCGAATGATCTCCTCTCGCTTGTCACTGAATCTCACTTTTGGTTTTAACCCCTTTGGCTTGATCCCATTCCCATCTGGTATCCTGCCGTCGCCCACCTGGTTTCCATCCAACCCAACCAAGTTCTTCCCATTCAGCTCGTTCTGCAAATTCACAGACTCCTCCATGGCTCCTTTTCCCTGCTTTGTTTCCACTGAGGATGTGACACTTTTGAGACTGAACACATCCTCCTCATTGGAGTCAAGCCCCAATCCGTCCATCACTCCTAATACATCTCCCAGCATAGACGGGCCCAAATCCAGGTCCAAGTCCAGGGTGAATGAAGACACTGACTCAGAGTGCTGAAGCTCATCGTTCTGTGGGCTTCCTGGAGCATCTGAATAAAGATCACTGTGGTTAATGGCCACCTCAGGATCGGCAGCAGGCGCGAAACCTGGACTCCCCGGGTCAGAGCTGGGTGGACTAGGGCCAAGTGTGGACAAGAAGGAGGTGTCCCCAAAGGCATCACCTCCCCGTCCAATGTGCATGGTGTGGCGAAAGTCACCCAGTGGCGCTGAGATCATGGTGGGGTCGAGGCGAGGGGCCCGGGTTGATTTGTGAAGCGGCATAACTGTAAACTGCCTGAGAACGGGGGGAAGTAGAGGGGGGTTGATTATCATATCTTTGGCATTAGCACATAGAGAGTGAAGGTAATTAGATAACTTAAAATGTGCCGAAAGCAAAAGGAACCCAGCCTCTTGGTGAGACAGGCCAGTGTGAAGACTTCACCATGTTGTGCAACATTGTGGGAGACCAATGAGCATTTTGGCACTGGTGTGGCTGTGAAGGCCATGCTGAGACTTGTACTTGAGGCACACACATGCAACGCTAGCACATACTTTTCTCTTCCCTCGGGCGTGTTTATGGACCAAAACAAGACAGTAACATTATATATGAAGAGCTGCGTCTATGATCCCACTCCCAGGACGTGTTACATTGAGGGGCATTAAATGTACATGTCAACACGGCAGGACTATCTCTGTTGGGCTCAACAAAGCAACAATTTTTGAGTAATAATTATGAGGTGGTAGCAAGTATTACGCCAAATATGTGATGATGTCATACACATTAAGCCATTTAAATGAAATTTTATAATATTTTTTTATAATAGTCATACATTGTGAAAAATACTACATACATTTTAGACTTTATTCCCAAAGTTTGTACGCGTATATGTGTGAGGGCCAGATTTGTGGAGGGGAGGGGGCTCACAGGCCTGACCCCAACCCCTCAAGACTTTCCTATAATAATTCTACTAAAAGCTGTATGAGATCAGTCTAACACTCAGCTCCACAGAGAGCATGCGAGGGCAACTCTTCCTGCGGGGGCACGGAGAGGATCGTTTGGATCAATGTAGAACTCGGCCAATCAATTGATCCGAGTGAGCGTCGGCAAAACTTTCAAAGTATGGAAAACTTACGTTAAGGCGTCTATTCTGGTCTCTGGTCGGCTTCGTCCTCGTCGTCCAACTTTTTCATTTGGCTTCTCTTGTTTGGTTTTTTTGGCTCTCGCTTCCCTCACGACTTTTTTCCCTCGCTCTTTTTCTCGCCGTCGTTGGTCTGTGTGAATTTTTCTTTTTCTTCCAAAGGGATGGGCGCAGGGTGAGGAAGTGACGCGACAGTTATTGGGGAGAGCTGGATCAAAGTGCGCTCGACTCGAAATATAAACGAGACCGACGAGTGCTTTTTGTTGTGGACAAGAGCCGATAAGGTCAATGCACATGACTAGAAGTTTACACTTGCTATAAACTATAGAAGTTTCTAAGTTATTAAAGTGCTTCGCAAACTGTACGAACTTAATATTCTATTTGATCATGGAAAAATGTCTCGAAGTACGGAGTTAACGACTTATAGTCATGTCACTAACAAACACAGTAGTCTTTCAATTATCGAAGTTTTTTATAATTAGATATTTATTCAGTTATGTTTTCTATATGTTTTGTTAAAAAGTTTGAGGCCAAATATATTCCTTTTTTTATACTGTGGGGGGAAAATCCCAGCCTCAAGCATCAGTTCCTTCTGAAGACTCATTATCATTTTTTTTGAAATTCTGAAATTCTCACAGAACTTTCTCTTTATTCATTGTATTTATTTGTTTTATCTAGTACTTTTGTGTTTTTATTTAAAGTAAGCTTCATATGTAAGATGTTTAAAAATGCTGGAATTAGCCTGAGATATATATATATATTTTTTTTTTTAAGTTTTCTAAAATTCCTGCATTCCTTGAAAGAATAAAACTATAGAACCCTGGTGTTAGTGGTATCGTCAAGTGTCAAAGACTCTTCTCAGGCTATAGGATAAGTATACTGTTACATCAGTATAGAAGACAAATTATATCCAACCCTGATTCATTGTACCACTAAGTTGATGAAAGCATTTTTCTGAAGGGTGTCTTTCTGGTGCATAATTGATTCACATAGTTAACCCGTCAGCCATTCACTCATACATCCAGTTAGTCAGGATTCATCTTGAAAAGATATAGAAAACCTTTAACAGCAGAGGAGTAAAGAGGCTTTTTAGAGTACATTTTATCCAGCTTCCTCCCATGGGGTAAAGAAACAGAAGCATGTCCGAACTTCAGGTATTCACACAATGGTGCCATAGGTTGTGAGTCATTGTTTGTGAAATCTTGTCACAGATGCTCAACATATTTGTGCAATGATGTAGCCAACAGCACAACAATGGGAACAGAATTATTCATTCAGTTGGCACATGATTTCATTTCACTGTGAGAAATGAGCTGGACATTTTCATTAATACAGTAATTTAATTATCTTAAAGCCCTTGTCTTGAAATAAGATACTGTGTCAACAAAAGCAAGTTATTTAACTTTTCTTATGTCAATTTAAGATGAAGGCATTGAGTCCTTCATTCAAGATTATGGTATTTACTGTGTGTCAGTATTCAAAAGCAATTTACAATAAAACTGATTTCTGGGGGGAAACAATAAAGAAATCTCTTTTGCTCAATTTGGTACTAGACTGTCCCCAAGAGGAATTTTTCCTTAACAGACATTGTGAGACCTGCTTTTCATTGCTGTGCAGCAAATTACACATTTATAGACGTTACAGCAGGTGCAAATATTATCTGCACTCCACAGAGACTCAGTCCATAGAGACCTCCAAATTATGTTTGGGATCCAGTGTGGGAGAGACTGACTGACAGGAAATGACTCTTTTCTCTGTAACACTAACACACACACACACACACACACACAAACACACTCTGCAGCTGTGTGCTTCACCGGAAGGTAGAGGGAGATGTATGGTGGCTACTATAATGAGTGTAATGACTGAGATCTATGATTCTTGGGGGGTTAACACGGATATTATTTGGTTGAGTAAAACAACAGCTGCCCACTTTCCAAATATGGTAATTTAACAACATGATCTGATGTTGAAATGAATTTGATCATTTGTGATAGTATAGATTCGATGACATGTTGATTTTCCTTTTCACTAACTTGGGCAAAGTTAGTCATTTATGAAAAATATTTGCCCTGCGTTTAGCCTCGCAAATATTACAACGCCACCCTATTCGTTATGATTGACTTAGGCGTACATCCTATAGCTGAATAGGAATCTTACCTAAACCTAAATTTAGACGTTTTGATTGGTGGAGCTCACGGAAGGCGGGAGTAAATGCTGCCTGCGAGAACTCACTCTGGGCAAATAACATCCCTAGTGACCATAACGGCATAACGTCACTTGACTTCTATCTGCCATTTTGTATCCGCACGGTCTGTTTAGACGGAGCCAGGTCGCTAACGAAGAAGGAAGCAAACAGCCCAATGTTAACTTTTATTTTTATGTGGTACCGTCAGTGAACATTCATCACATTTCGATTTGTTGCGATAGGCCGTGTTATTCACGGTCGTCTTGTCCACTTATTATAGTCAGGCGGGTGACATTGTGTTCGACTGCATCTTGTTTACCATCGGCTGTAGCGGGATTGCTAGCGTCACGGGCTAAGCTAGCTTGCACAGCACTGGCGTTAGCTCTGCAACGCTAACGCTCAATCTGTGGCAAAATGGCGGCCAACGCCACTCAAGCGGCCCCAGCGACTAACTGGTAGGTCGCACCTTCTGTCCACTGGGCGACTCGCAACAAGTGTTGGAAGAGATGAGTGTCACATAACCCAAGACAGTAAGGTTCATATAGGATGTGTTAGAGACAGTTAACGAGTATAATCTCGATTTAATGAGAATTAGCTGAGCTCACGGTGTCGACAACTGGCTTTACACAGGCCGTAGGTCCGGCTAGCAGAGAGCTAACAGAGAGCTAACCTGCTGTACAACGATAGGATTTATCTGATTGTATTCTACTACAGACATCTCACTAATCTGTCGCATATCTCGGTACAGACAACTTTGATGATACAAAATTAGCATGTATGCCTGTTTAGGTTAACTTAAGCATCCACGAAGTGACGTTCATTTGTAAAGCCCTTTAAACATAATCACTGGAACTCTAGCAGAACGGAGTCCGGTCCTGCTAGAGAGTTCTCTCTGTTAAAGGGGATGTTTGTTTTTCTCTCTCTCCACAGTCCCCAATTGCTTGCTCATTGTGGGAATTGTCGGATTTTCTCTGTAATATTGTGGGATCTCGACCTTGTGTGAAGTGCCTTGAGACGATGTATGTGATTTGGCACTGTACAAATAGTATTGAAGAGAATTATAAGAGGCTGTTAAGTAGAAAGCAGTGAATATATTGTTAACTTTTAACGTTAGTGTAGCCATTTAAATCTGTTCTGGAATGAACTGGTCGTTTTCATCCAGTTAACATTTGACTCGGGACAGCTAACGAAAACCAAAGCAGTCTAATAGAACAATATATTCTCCTTTCACCAACGTTATAATGTTCATTTTTGTGCTGCGATTATGTTTAAAAGGGTGTCAATACAATGGTTTGATCATTGTGGAGGTTGTAGTCTCCAGTGCTCGTGAAGTATGTTGCATTATGTTAAGAGGTGCTTGTTTTTTAGCCTAGTCACAAAATAGTATCTGTCAACTTAATTCAGTATAGTTCAACATCACGACGAACACAATCCTCCCAAAGGAGATTACAGTGTAATCAACACCTATTTAACACAGTGTTTGTAATACCTGAACATTGACACATGCACGGAGGCGGGAGTTATTGCAAGACTGTTTTATTAGACTGTATTACATTTAACTAGGTGTACCTAATAAACTGAGAACTTGAGCTTGATTTTTTTTTTTCTCATGTCGTAGATCAAGTTGGTTTGAATTACAAAATTAATGTTTTGTGTCGTTGACAGGTCCTATGCTTCTGCTGGAGATGGCCAGGTTCATGAAAACCCAGAATGGGAGAAAGCAAGACAAGCACTTGCATCCATTAGCAAGAGTCAGAGCGCTGCCAAGACTACACAAGCCAACCGGGCCACAGCAGAGGTGTGCTTTTATCTCTTTGTGTGGTTCTTTCTTCGTTGCACCTGGCATTGAAATCTATTCTAGGTGATCTGATCACAACACAATATGTAAAAATACAAAATGTGGACACAGCATAAAAATGAATCTGAGTAATCACTGGGTGAACTTCCCGTACTGTATAATTTCCTAAGAAGAATTATTTTAATTTCCTTTGAAGCAGTTTTATGCCACTGATTGGTGGATGTTTGCTTTGAAGTAGTTTTCTGCCACGTGATCGGCTGATACATGTGATTGAACTGCAGTAATACTACACATTGTGGTTGCAAGGAAGGTAGTGGAGGCGTTCATTTCTGTATATTTTAGATTCTCTCGAGTAACTCAATCCAAATTTTTACCTCGAAGCTTTGTTTATTTCCTATGACGTACTGCCCAGTGCAAGGGTTCTGCATGGATGATTATTGCTGTTGCATGACGCAGGTGCGCTGTGGATACGTGAGTTGATTAGACTTGATTTTTAAGGTTGCAAAAGCATTTTAACATACTGTAATATTTGTGGCGTTTCTCCTGTGCGCAATGCGTGTTTGGTAGAGCAAGAAAGTGGTTGAGCAAATGTGCCTGAGCTATAGTTAGGTTTAAAACTGGTTATAACCGAGGCTATTTGTGCATGTGTGCCATTTCAGGCCGGTCAGTTCCAACCAGCAGTGACGGACTCTACTGCCATTCATCATCAGCAGCAGCAGCAGCAGCAGCAGTACTATCCATGGTACCAGCAAACCCAGCAGCACTACCCTGGATACACATACCCTTATAACTATTACTACCCCATGGGTCCAGTAAGTAGATGAAGGAATTTTGTTCTTATTAACATGTTACCTCAATAATTTTCAATACAACTTCAGTACCCGTATTGCATTGTGTCCCAAAAAACATCTGATGCTGAGGGATTTGGATACAGTTTGACAGATAGTTATACTTGGATAAAAATAGTGAATTGAAAGTGGCAAACATGACAATGTGGCTTTTTTGTACTTTCAGTATGGAGCTCCTTATCCACCAAATCAGTATGGTGTACCTCCAGGGCCTTTCCCAGGAACTCCACCCTCCAATGGCCAGGTATATAACAAAAATTTGTCCCAAATATTTTCAAATTGTAATTATTCATAGTCCCTGTGATTAAGTCACAAATATAATCATGGACCTAAATCATAAAGCATAGTTATACTAGTTATATAAGTCATACTACTTGTGCCAGACTGAGTAAACAGAGTCAATGAAAATGTTCAGTGACCTTATCAAATCACTTCTTATGTTATCATTTTGTAATACTAAAACCGATTGCCCCTTTCAGACAAATAAAGGTGTACTTGACTTGACTACCATGAAATAACAATTGTGAAACTGTTGTTTGTGACACTTTTGTGTATTCCCTGGGGTTTCCTGTAACTTCAGTTACTTTAAAAAAGATACATTTGTCGTACTGAGAAAATAGCCCTTTGCCGTCTTTTTTTTATTATAGCCTCCTCCAGTGCCTGGAATGGAAGACCAGTCCCCCAGCTACCCCTCTCAACCACAACCCCCTCCCCCTGCTACTCCCCAGCCACCCCAGAGCCCAACCACCTCAGAGAACCCCCCTCCTCCACCCCCATCTATCCCTCCTCCACCCAACTCTCAGTACCCCCCTCCTCCTCAAAATGCTTACAGTTCCAACAACTCCATGCAATACCCACCTGGCGACCCCAACCAAATGCAAGTCTACAATCATTCCCAGGGAAGGCCTAACTATGGCCAAGGCTTCCAGGCCCAGAACACCTATCAGCCCTCTCAGAGTACCTCTCAGCAGCCAGGCCAGTATGTACCAGGGTTAGGCAGAGGAGAGGCCAACAAAAACAAAAACCAAAAACAAGGACAACAACTGTGGCACCGAATGAAACGTAAGATTTATTATTTGTTTGATGTAGGTGTTATTTCTCTGATGCTCTACACTCTTTATTTGTAATACTGTTTCCATCGTAGCATTTGAATGCAGTAATTATGTACGTTTTAGACATAACCAATAATGCCACTGCCGGTCGATGGAAGATTTTAGATATAAGATATGAAAAATATATTTTGTGGGATTTAGTCCAGATGTCAGTTTTAGTCATACAGAATAATAAGTTAGTGTTTATTTTGTAATTCTTTTCCTTCCTCTCACAGAGGCACCTGGGACAAACGCTTTGAAGTTCAATATTCCAAAGAGGCCCTATCAGGTCCAGTGTTCTTCAGTTTCCAATCAGGCCTTTTCTCTAGGCGAGCAGCCCTCCGGATTGAATCCATCCCCGTCCTCCCCGTCTACTGCCAGTGCTGCACCGGGAGGTGCTCAGGCCCGGTAAGAACTGTTTTTTTTTGGCTGGACTAGCCATGGGCATCAACTTGCATGTATCTATGTCCAGCCAAATGCTAGGTTTTGACCTGGTTCTGTTTGATTCTGAATAATCTGTTTCCTTAAATGTTTCACTCCAGTCCCCAGGATTGGCCCCAAGCCATGAAGGAATATGTGCAGCGCTGTTTTACAGCCTGTGAGACGGAGGAAGACAAAGATCGCACTGAAAAAGTCCTGAAGGAAGTCCTGCAGGACCGGCTGAAGGACGGCTCTGCTTACACCATTGACTGGACTCATGAGCCACTGCCAGAGTGAGTTTCGTAGACCCCTTTTTCACTTCCCACCGCCCCACCTTGACTCTATCCCCTCTCCCCTTTTTCAATCTATCGCCCCCGATAGGCAGGAAACGGACGTATCCCCTCGCAGCCCTCACTGCGAGTGGGGCGGGCAGCCATCGCTCAACTAAATCCTGTCTGTTTGCTGTCCTGGTTCCTCAATGGTGGAATGAGCTCCCCATTGACATCAGGACAGCAGAATCTCTTCAATGTTTCCGCCGCAGACTGAAAACTCGCGTGTTTAGACTGCACCCTACCCCTTGAATTCCCAAAAAAAAAAAATCTATAAAGGAGCACTTGCAGCAGTTTTTGCCTGTTTCATAAATGTTTATGATTGTCGATTCTTGCACCTTTGGGGAAATATCTTCATGATTAAGTGCACTTATTATAATTTGCATTGGACAAAAGCGTCTGCTAAATGAATGTAATATAATGGATTGGTGCTTTCCTTGTGTATATGTTGTTTTAATTTATTTAAACTACACATTGCATTTGCAAATCAAACAAATCATAATTTACAAAACTATGATCTGGTTTTCAGTTGAGTACTGAGGTGAATTATTTTGCAAACTCTAAACAACTTGAACTTCATAGATGCTTTTCTTTGGTCCGGACATTTTTGGACTCCTGTGACTTGTTGATATGGTTGCCTGCAGGCTGAATACACATTAAGAGTTACATCTTTGTTTGTTTTCCTTTGTAGACTAAAGGTCAAGCAGTCTCGTTGGGAAGCTGTCCTGCCCCAGAGGGCCTCAGACGGCCGTGGTGGAAATACCGTGGCGGCAGCTTCAAGAGGCAGGGGTAGTGGACACAGATTGGGTCACTACAGGAATATATTTTCTCAAAGGAGTCCATCCTCAAGTTCCTCCCATTCCTCCTCACGCTCCCCCTCCCCCTCCCATGGCCGACACAGGGACCGCAGCAACCAAAGACACAGGCGAAGGTAAGACACCTTTTCCACCTATTCGTTGGTGACTGCAGACTGCCAGTGTATTTACTTCACTCTTGATGTTTTACTTCCAGTGATTCTGGCTCCCAGTCAGACAGCAGCATCTCCAGTGATCTTAGGCCTCAGCTGTCAAGACGAAGTCAGAAAGGAGCACGTGGTCGTGGTAATGACAGGGATAGAGGACGAGGGGGTGGAGAGAGGGGACGAGGAAGAGGAGGAAAAGCCAACAGAGGAAGACGGTAAATTACTAAATGTGTTAACAAGAATGATGTTGAACCATCCAATCAGGCCCCCTCCTTTCTCAACTATCTTTTTTTTCTCTTAAAAAACATTCACTCAAAAGAACAAGTACAAGAAATAAACAGAATAGACTAGACAAAAGTACAACATAATCTGCAGTGTTATTTGCATTAATGATTCAAAAGCAAACATTCAGACATTCTAAAAGACAAAAATCCCTGCTGCTCCATGTTTTCTCATTTTATAAAAGACAATGGGGAAAATGTTTTTAGTTTTTTTCCTATGCTGTGCCAAGGGGGGCAGCCTGTGAATAACCTTTTTCACCTGTTGTCTCAGAAACATGGAAGATGCTGTTGTTGGAAAGAAAAGGAAAGGAGGAAACGCTGGTCTGGATTTCCATGACCCCAACAGAGAAGCCAAGAAGCAGAGCAGAGCAGCTCGTTTCCACAAGCAGCTGCGTTCAGAGCCCCTGGTTCTCTCCATTAACGCGTTCGACCTGCCTGACGGCACACAGGAGAGCCTCAGCTGGGAGGACTGCCCCATTGTGGGAACATGTCAGGATATCACAAAGCACTACCTGAGGCTCACATGTGCCCCTGACCCCTCCACTGTGCGCCCTGTGCATGTAAGTTGTCTTTTGTCCTCCTTAATTTAAATGTTATTATTAAATAATGCAACAGAAAATGGCACAAAAGTGGTATAAAACCTCGAAACTACTATGCCTGGAATGTCCTAGGCTTGTACATAAACCAACCAAGATCTAGGCTTTGATGTAAAACAATTTTCCTACTCAGGTGCTGAGAAAATCTCTGCAGGATGTGAAAACCCACTGGAAAAACAAGCACGACTACACTTATGCATGTGAACAGATGAAGTCCATACGACAAGACCTCACGGTTGGCTTTCTTCCTTCTCTCTGTCTTTTTGTAGTGTCAACTTTTACATGGGTGAGTTTTTCTTCCTTATTAACGTAAACAAATATTTCTCCCCTTTTATCTATCACCATCCAGGTCCAGGGAGTTCGTACAGAGTTCACAGTCGAAGTGTACGAGTGTCATGCCCGAATTGCTCTCGAAAAGGTGAGTCTCTTGACCTCTAGTGGAGCCTCATCAGCTAAAAGTGCAGCATATTAAACTCTACCTGAATGTTGATTGTCTTTAGGGAGACCATGAAGAGTTCAATCAATGCCAGACCCAGCTGAAGGCTCTATATAAGGACAATCCCTCAGAGAACATTGGAGAGTTTACTGCATATAGATTGATGTATTACATCTTCACTAAAAACTCTGGAGGTGGGTCCACTTGTTTTCTTTTGAGGCACATTACGTATGTGTTGTAACATATGTTTTCTTCCACATGTTGACCCTGACCATCCATCTTCCCCTCCAGATCTGACCACTGAATTGGTGTACTTGACCCCAGCGCTGCGGGCAGATGTGTGTGTGGCTCATGCTCTTGCACTCCGAGCTGCCTGGGCGCTGGGAAACTTCCGCCGTTTCTTTAAGCTCTACCAAGAAGCCCCGCGCATGGCTTCATACCTCATTGACAAGTTTGTAGAGAGGGAAAGAAAGGTTGCACTTCGGGCCATTGTCAAAACGTGAGTTGTGTTCCAGAAATACCTATTTCCACGTTTGAGTTCCTTGTTACTTGTGCTGACCCTGTATTTCTGTGTCCTCTGTCTGCAGGTTCAGGCCCGACTTGCCGGTGCAATATGTGCAGTCCGCTCTGGGCTTCCCTTGTTTAGACTCCTGTATGACCTTTCTTACTGGGCTAGGTGTCACCTTCACCCCCTATGACCCCGAAAGGATAGACTGTAAAACCAGCACTACAGCTTTGGCTGCCTCCTGAGTGGTTGGGTGGTAGCAGAATGTAGGAAGTCACTTAGAGACTCTCACGGATCCTTACATATTGAATGCACTGCAATTCAGACACCTCTGTCAGTTTAGCTATAGCAGTGGAAGATTAAAACCTTCACAAGGCCATTGAGGATAATGCAGGCTAACATACTCTGCTGAGACCCAAGATTTCAGGATGCAGATGTAATTACCAGACAAAACAATTTTAAACGAGAGAATATTTGCACACTCAGCTATTGTACGTCAGCATAATACCCAAGAGATCTCACTAAATTTATGATGCCAGTGAATAGATTTGGGAATCTCATGTAGACTCTGCGCTTAGAGGCCTAGAAGTCACAGAACTAGATCAGGGAAACCAACCCTACCCCACCCCCACCCCCTTGGTTCCTATTCCTTTACGACCGTCAGTTGTCAAAGCTAACAGTGTTCTGTTATGTTTTTTCCTTCCCCAAGTCAACAGCTCCAAGACCTGAAGATTCAAGCCTTGCCAATCAAAAGGGAAACACACAGAGCTCTTCAAGTCATCTGTCCAGCTCTCTGTTGTGTGAAGTCAAGCCTATGGAATCGGTTCAACTTTGCATTTTCCTCTTAGAGACTGTGAGACGACGGTAGCGAGAAGACGCCTGCAGTTTGTCTGAAAGAAGAAGAGGTGGTGGTTTGTATGTCCTGCCCTGCATCCCATTTCCTCCATGTATCTACAGCCGGCTGTTCACCCGGTCCCTTGTCCCCAACCTGGGAAAGCAATGGACTAAGTCTTAAGTCTAATCTAAAGTCTCCTGAATTAATTAAGTACTGTCCATCCGTTGTCTCAGCTATGAAATGGTTGTCCAGCATTTGGAAGAAGTCTCAATCTGATGAGCATTGACTCTTTGTATGATAAAAGGATACAGGCAAGTGTTCTTCATCAAGGTTATATCCTCACTCCTCCATATCCTGGAAGCTGAGCTCCATCTACAACACAGCAGCCAGAGGCAGAAAGGAAATCTGCTTCCATCGTCCTCAGGTAGAAGTTCCAGCCAGCACGCAGAATCCAGCACGCCGCGGTCAACATGGCAGAGTGGAGAACCGATGATGGTCATACTTCACCAGCTGTTGCTCAAAAGAAACGGGCAGGCTACCTTTTTCCAGTGCAGCTGAAGGTGAAGGTTGAATTTCGCACGACGGAGCACCGGGGAGAACATGCTCTCTCTTGAAAAAGGAATAGCAACAAGTGGTTTGTATGCTACATCTGGTGCTGGTGTTTGCATGGCTGGTAAGAGAGAGGGACTTCTCTGGAAGGAGGTGGATGACGCCGCTGCATTTCTGCTGTTGTAGTGTTTTGTCGTTGGGGGTTTGGCAGTATTGTCCTTTCTCGTGACGAGAGGAAAACACTGCAGTCAGTTGAATGAAAAGGCTGAAAGACTTGAATCAGTAAGATCCTAGATGTGTTTCTGCACAGTTCCATGCTGCTGTTTGAATGTCATGAGTATTTAAACCAGAACATGAGCTTTAAACAACAAAAAGTTAATGAAGAGGGAGATGTAAGTGGAGTGCAGCCTAGTGCTTATGTTTTTCTGGTAGATATGAAATAATTCTCGTAGATAAATGTTGTAGTTATCAACAGTTTGTCTAAGTGACGGTAAAATTGTAGCGGGACAAAGTTGTCTGGAGTGAATCGGCCCCTTTGTCTTAAGGAAAGTACCTTTCAGGACCAGTGATCCACCACAATATTAAGAATTATATTTATTAAACAAAAATCCTAAATGGCAGGAAATGTAAATCTGACGATCGGAACTTTTCACATTGAATTTGTTTTCGTGCTGCTTTTCGTTGTATCCTATAATTTGGTTCCCATTGAAACGTCGTGTTCAGATTGATAACACAAATTGACATTGTTTCTCATAATCTTAGTTTTCCTTTAAAGAACAGTATTAATTACCACGATAGAGACTTTGAGACAGAGATATTTAACGAACTCTGGTGTAACTGACTGGAGCACGAGTGGATGCAGGCTTGCTGTATAATGAACATGTTTACTTGTGTAAATATTGTATGATAATGATCTATTTTCAGTTAGTTCTTAGGTTTTGTTTTTTCACACATGGGTAAGTGTGATATTTTTTTTCTGAGTTTTTTAAAACTCTTAGATTGTTAGATTTATTGAAATGGATTGTTTGCTTCATTACATTGACCTCATTGCCGTAGAAGTTGATAATTGCTAGTGGTATATTCTTCCTGTGAACATTGCTACAGACTCTAGCCAAACCTTTGCGAGATGTCAAACCTAACTAATATGAAACATTTTTAAGTGGACAAAATGCTTGTTTAAACCTGGATTAAGTATGTGGAAATAATTTGCAATGACAATGATCTCAACATGTTTTCTTTCCTCCCCCTTCATCTATCTGACCCTCTGTCTTCTTTGCTGTCCTCTCACTCCCTAAACCTCTCTCACACCACCAGACTCCCCTTTCTTCAGCTCATGGCACTGCTGCATTGCAGGAGCACAGAGTGATGATAAGTGGGCGACGCTCCTCCAGACGCCAGCCGGAGAGAGTGAATTGTGAGCAATCCAAGTCTGGGTTTGACCCACTGGAGCTGATGAAATACATGGGAGCCTCACACAATGAAATGAAATGCTCTGCTAATCCAAAGTCCTTCAACATGTTTCTCTGTGCAACGTATAGTTTTTTTTAACAATGTTGATTGTTGTCACAATCTTGTACTTTTCTGTGTGTCCAGATGCATTTGCATTTTTTTGAGTCATGTTTGCTGGTAAAATGTGTCATTAAGGTTTTTTTCTTTTTTTCTTTGCCCCAGGTTACTTATAGTCTGGAGTTGTTTGGCTTTTGTTTACTCGATCCGCAGATTTCCCTCAGTTTTATATCGTAGACTAGTTTTGAGAGTTTCTACACGGTGTCTGGACATACAGAAACATACTGTTATCCTCATATATATTTTATCAATTCTTCTTAGTATTTAGGCCAAGTTTTCTGGTGTGTGCTCCCATGCTAAGAATGACTGGTGTCTCCGTGTGATGAGCTTGTTGACTGATCATTTGTCGCCTAAGGCTTGTGTAAATCTAAACTTTTCCTCAAGGTAGAAGTGTATACATCTGATGTCTCGGGGTTGACACAGACCAGGATGTTTGGTTTATTATTATTATTTCTTTTTAATTGAAAGTTCTCCCCAGATAACTAACAATGCACATGTTTATTTTGGATGTTTTCCCCCTTTCGATGCCCGAATCATGTTTTCAGTATTTTTTGCTCCCATGTTACTGTATATCTCCATCAGTCTTTGTAAGTCATTCCTTGATATTCAATACTGGAAGAGCTCCCTTGTCCCTCAGCTCTGTTCATTTCTACCATTCCCCCCTTTAACTTGTCCTCATTTAAGTTGATCTAGTCTCTGTTCTCACTTTCTCCCACGACCTCTCTCGCATGCTGTCTTCTTCCCTCTCCTGTTCTCTCCTACAAATCTTTAACCAGAATTTGTTCTATTGTCATTCTTTTCTTTTCCTTTTTAATGTTGTTGAGTTGTTTGTGACTGTTTGCAAGGTGCAACTAGTCACTCTCTCACTAGTAAGTATTGTATTGCGTCTGCAGTGCTTTAATAGTTTATGTTGCAGCTCACTAACAACTGAAGCTGAAGGTTTATCTGCATCGCCTCCTCCCTGTCCCTCATTTCCACTCTTCTCTACAGATCTGATATGACAAACTGCCATTTTGTAAATATTGTGTACATATCTTTTGGAAAAAATCAAATAAAATTCAAGTATAAAGGACACATTGTGATGTTTTTTAAATCAAAAAAATTACGGAAATGAAGCACAAGAATGGGATCAGTTGAAAAAAGAGGCCGTAGAACTGGGGAGCCAAGTTTTGTGTAGATGGTTTATTGTCAAATGTCGTTTGTGGATAGTGAGGCACTTGTAACACCATAAGACTAGAAATAACATCAGATGGATTAACTGCTACAGTGAACATTCTCTGCAAAATGTTCCTTTTTATAACAATGTTAAGGTAAATTAGTGCTTTGAAGTTATCGAATGGAGTAGTTGGGGAAAAGTGTTTTGTTAAAAAGAAAAAATTTGAAATGGTGAAATGAGAAGAAATAAATATAGAAAATAGAGCAGAAAGAAGAGCACAGAAGAATGGACAAAACTGCAAGTAGTCAGTAAAAATGACTGAGCTCATAGTAAAGTATGAAGGAAGAAATGGCAGTAAAAGAGTTAGAAGCCTTTTTAAGGAAAGTCCATTCAAAGTCAAAAAGACGATATGAACCTAACCTCTATCTAACCTAGTGTTTTATTTGATTGGACATATTAATTCATTATGACTTGTTTATAAAGTACCATAAAATAACACTTTCTTATAATTTCTACTCAAGACCAAGGCATCTTGTATTTGACACTATAACATTAAAGTCCAGTAATGAACTACATTCAATCAACTCAAATTATGAAATCAATAATTTGTTAAAATTAGTTAATTTTTGTTATTAAATCAATTTTACATGAAACCTAGCCTGGCTGTCCAGATTTAAAAAAAGAGCTTCAAAGTAAGAAAACTAATATACATAATAGAAAATGAAAAGATTAACTACTCGGGAAATAGAAATGAGAAAAAGCTGAGCTGCTAAACTCGCTCAGTTTAATCAAATTGACAGTAAAAAGTCAGAATGGACAGAGAAGCACAGAAACTACCAGGCAAAGAAGAAAAGCTAATACACTAATAAGGAAATAAAGCTTGACCTACATACTACGCAGGAGCAGAGGAGAAGAGAAAAGAGAAATTCAGCATCATGCCGAAAGAGAAAGTCAAGAGCAAAAGTTACCGTCACTCAGAGAGAGAAAGGATGCACACAGAAAAGTTGGATTGCAGGAAAAAAAGATAAGAATCTATGAAAAGTTTATCTACAAAAGAAAAGCATTAAGCAAGCGAAAGACTAGAAGTTCACACAAAGCAGAGAGAGAGAGAGAGAGAGAGAGGGCAGGCTGAGGCTAGACTTCATGTACATGTAAACAAGTGAGGAGGAGCAAATGAAATTCTAGACTAGAGGGGAAAAAGAAGAAAGAAGGCAGCGAAGCAAGAAACAGTTGGAAAGAGGCTGTTTCAGTTTGTGATGAAAGATCTAACAAACCCTCAGTAAAAAAAAATGATCCCATGAAATCAGGTGCAAAGAAAAAACTTTATGAATCGATGAGAAAAGGAAAAATAAGGACGAGACTGGAAAATGAGCAGAACCAATAAAGGACAGAGGAAAAGAAGAGAGAGAAAACAGTTTTATTCAAAGGTGTAAATGTCAGGCTCGGCAGCAAAGAGTGCAACAGGAACAAAAGACACAGCCAGGAAGTAATAATCAACGCAACTCAATGAGTCGTTCAGCAGAGAGAGAGAGAGAGAAGATACAGGAAAAGGGTGGAACAAGGCAACATGAAGAATAGAACAGAAAATAGTAGAATAGAATGGCACACAGTGGGATGTTATCCTGTACTGACAGCGGAGAAGTCCCAGGTGGGAATAAAAACAGAGTTAAAAGCAACTCGGTCGAAATCAAACTTCCCTGGTTCAGCACAAGTAAAAGAAGTGTTGAACAGGAAAGAAAAGAAAAACACAAATCACTGGACTGGGGCACCGGGCTCATCAGGTCGTGAGGTACAGAGCCACAGAAACTAGACTACGCTAGTTTGGATTCATGGACAGGAAGAAAAAGAGAAGACTCTGCAGAGTTAAAGATCAGAGACACAGGAAAGGATTCGGGATTGATAACGACAGCTGTGTGAAAAGCTTAAAATGTGTGAGAGGTAGATTGTTAGAGAAGGCAAAAAAAAGGGAGAAAAACAAAGAAAAAAAACGTGAAATTCCAACTACCACCGGATAAACATTAGTTCTGTGTTTGCAGTAGTGATACCAGTGTCACAGCTGTCTCTGGGTACAGTGTCGATGCATAACCTCTCCCATATGCTCACACTCGCACACACGCACGCACACACACACACACACACACACAAACACAGATGTAGTAAATACTTGAAAATAAGTCATTAAACATTGTACAAAAGGTTATTTTTCTTTGTACAGTTTGACCCGTGAAAACTAAACAAACCCCAAATATGAATCACAAAAGTCTTTCTCACAGTATTTTTCACCAGCTACCTTCCTCTGTACTGTTCGCCAACATTAATACTCTTTAAATTCAGAAAACAATAATCCGTTAAAGGCAACTGGTCTATATATATATTACATAACATCCCCTTCTGTGTGCTACGTTTTCCTCATGGAGAGCAGCTGGTGGCTGCAGTATTTACAACGTCAGTCTGTTCAGTCTCTGGGGGAGAGCTCGTGATGGAGACAGGAGGCCAAACCGTTTCCACATTCAGTTTAAGGATCTCATAACCTGTCCTGCAGCGGGCCCACGGATCAGCCAATCCCGGAGTTCGTGAGGGCCTCCACCCTTCCCCGCCAGGGGGGCTCAGTACGGGGTGAAGCGGTTGTATCCTCCTCTGTACAAACTGGCCTGGTGACAGAAGCAGTGTGCCAGGTGTCAGCGCAGATGGAACAACACGGGCTTTCAACGGCAGCTGTGTGTGTTTCGACTCAACTCACCATTGTACCGACTCCATATGTCGTCGTCGGTCCGACCGAGTGGTGATAGGGGTCCGCAGCTGTGGTGTACACCCGTCCGTATCTGGACAAACATCGGAAGCAGATGTTAATGTCAC
Organism: Scophthalmus maximus; assembly: GCF_022379125.1. Taxonomy (NCBI): domain Eukaryota; kingdom Metazoa; phylum Chordata; class Actinopteri; order Pleuronectiformes; family Scophthalmidae; genus Scophthalmus; species Scophthalmus maximus. Next base: position 13,288,917 of record NC_061515.1, on the reverse strand, counting down.
ACGTGTCAAAACAGCACCGAGGCCATAGCCAGGACGGTCACCATCAGTCTCCAGTGATGTCAAAGTCACACTCACAAATAATTAAATATCATTTGATTCCAGTCAAATTTAAATAATAACAGAGACACAACCCAAATTGTAGTGTGTGATTGTAAACTACTTAACAAACCCTCAAATGACCAGAATTAATACTAAGGTGATCTTTAACAGGAGCAATGACCTTGAACTACACATTTACTTTGCTGATTGGAAGAAAGTGAAATGGGGAAATTAAAAATGTACTTTTCATTTACCAACTGGAGGTTAAAGCATACAAAATTTATTTTGACACTGGATTCCTTTATATTTACTGTCTCATCTGATAAACTGCTTATAGTCTGTGCTGCTCTCACACAGAATACTGCATTTGCTGCATGTACGTGGTAACGATGTTGAAAAGTTGTTGTCAAATGTTGTAAAGATTTGGAAGTTTGGGCGACGTGCCAAGTCTTTATACACAAGCCAGTATCTTTTACAACAGTACGCACATTGTCAGTTGTAACAGTTGTCAGTTGTAGTTTCTCTCATAATAAAGACAAAAAATAAGATCGAGCAATAAAACAAGTGAATTCAAAGGATTTGCATTTAAGGACGACATTGATTTTCATTTGGAAACAAATCATGTTAACAGTCTGTGAAAAGGTGGAGTAGAGCAGCCCCTTGATTTAGTTTATTTCTTTTGAGCAAAAAGAAAAAGGAGAATTCTGACCAGAGCATGTGTTGAGTCATACATTTTATTAAGGTGACCTCATCTGGTGTGTAAAGCCTCAAGCATATTTTGGCATTTTCATCTTGATATGACTTGAAACTTACTGGCTGACATTCACGCCGCTACTGATAAATCTGCAATAGTATCTAATATCAGCCTGTTTTAGCAACACTAGTTTTATAAAAATACAATTAGCAGAAAAGGCTTCCTGTCTCACTCTAGCTATAAAGTGATTTATGATGTTACATAAATCAACATTATTGATTAATAATGTTAAAAACATTAGTGTGTAGTGTTTCTGTGCCTACCCATCACTGTAGGTCGCTGTGGCAGCAGATGCTGACTGAGCCATTCTGTACGCTGCTGGAAATCCACCCTGAATGGAAAAATTACATGACATGAACAAAGGGGATTTATTGACTTCAAAGAACCGTGTGAGAAAAGCTGTGTAGAGAATGGATGAATTGATGGATGGAGGCTGACAAATATGCACTTACATAGACTTCTGCTCCATACAGTCCGTCCTGATATACAACCCTGAAAGAAACAAGAGTAAAACGTGTGCTGCAGTGATTGAATTAAATGTTGAGCTCTGCACTGGTACTTGGCCTTGGACTCTTACCCGGGGTAGGCGGGTACAGCTGTAGGCGTCGCTGCAGCCGAGCGAATCGTGTTGTAGACGGCTCGACCTCGACCGCGCAGAGCAGAGCCCCGGTAGGCCAAGGTGGGAGTCGCCACTGGGTACGGAAAACTGGCAACTGCAGAAAACAGAGCAAGAAAAAAAGAATAGAAATATTAAATTGAATGTTGGTGATGAACTCATGACAACAATTTATCAGGACGCTCACTTACCTGTATAGAGCTCAGGTGCGTACATTGCTCCCATGACAGGGTTGATCTTCCATCCAGAAGCTGCACAGGAGAATAAAAGGAGTGAGTATTTTTTAATTTTTTAAACTGACGAGAAACTAAAATGTTCCAGAGTCCCTCAGCCCTCAAAAAGGAATTTATGACTGATGAATTTCTTACTTGACATTTCACCATTTACAAGAGGTGTCTGAGGCTTCTTGGTCACTACTCTTGCAGTGGCATTATTAACCTGGGGAAACAAGAAAAAACAACTTAAGATAAAGGATGATCATGCACAATAATAATGTGGAAAGGTACAAATAGTGGGACACTTTCACTGACCTCGATCTTTCTCCCTTCCACAATTGTCCCGTTCAGTTTTTCTCGTGCGCGGTCAGCCTCGGCTGCACTCTCAAAGGTAACGAATCCGAAGCCCTTCAAGTTTGTACGGTCATATTGTTAATTTCTTTTGCTCATTCAAAATCCTTCTCACGTTCGTTCCACCCTTCTCACTCTGATAATGTTTCTGTGAGACTCACCTTAGACCCCCTCTCATTGAAGATAATTTCTACATCAAGGATCTTGCCAAATTGCTGTGTCAGATGAATAGATCTTTGTCAGCATAATAACATTAAATGTATATACAAAAGGCCATATGATAAATCGGTGTGTTCTTATCATTTGTAGTTTGAATGTAGGTTAAACTTTATACCCCAAACATCTGGCGGAGGTCTGGGTCTCTGAACCGGAACGGGATGTTGGAGACGTGGAGGCGTTTCGGTTGGGCCTTCCCTGACCCTTCCTCGTCACTACCACTTCCTGCCCCACCTCCTGATGACGCCGACACGCTCAGAGACTGGGGGTCAGAGTTCACAGTGGCCAAAGCATCCTCCTGACAGTGTGAAAGTATGAAAAAAAGGTGGAGGACGACAAAGAGGAGCAGGGGACGCAAGCATGAGGACAGATGAAGAGAGGGGACGTGAAGGAACGAAGAGAAAGGAACAGAAAGATGGAAAACAAAATGATGGAGAGAATATGAATTGGATGAGACAGATATGAAGAAAAATGGGGAGAGGGCATCAGTGGGAAAGCGAAGACAGAAAGGGAGAAAATTAATGAAGTCAGTTCAATTGAGCAACATTTTTCAAAGAATTTGTGTTGCGTAAGCATCACAGGGCATTAGGCAAAGATAATTTCCATGAAGTCAAGTGATCCAAACCAAAATCCAAAGAGCATTCAGCAACCAGTGATCCTTCTCAGGCAAATGTGAGGAGGCGTGAAAAGGGCTCCATTTTAGTGAGGCGTCTTTAAATACATGCCTGTAGAGAATGTAGATACTAAAGCACTGTACATTACCAAAAAAGATTAAATATCTGACAATGAAACTATGCTCACTGCATAAGAGAGTTAAGCCTTTAAGTTTCCCTTAAAAAATACAACAACTGTAATTAATATCATCCCACATTAAGTAAGCTGTTGAAAGTGTCTATAAAATACATATAACTGTGACACTATCTAACTAACTAAAACTGCCCCATGCATAAGAAAAATCAAGGACTAATGTGCCAAAAACAAAACATTCACTATCCCACAATGCACCACGATGCTAGTGTGTGCGTGTGCACAGGTACAGTATGTGTTGGTCAACCAGCATCATCCACCATTGCATAAACAAAGTTTAATATGTTTAAGTCAAATGATTAAGTCCATACAAGAATATGAGAAAGAAAAGGTCTGCGAAAAAGGCAAAAAACAAAAACAAAAACATTAACAGTGAGTTTCAGCAAAGAGTGAAAGAGAAGCAGCAAAAGGAAAATAATTCAAGTATTTATTTTTTTACTGAAATATGAAAGAGTAAACTTAAATGGAAATAAGAAAAGATTGAGTATTAGCATTCTAGTACCAAGAGGCAGATACACAGTGGAAAGGCCTCAGTGCAGCAGTGAAAGATGAAGGTGCGCAAAAAGCTGGAAGAGGAAGAGGTGATGGGTGGGGGGGTGGGGGGGCAAAAGGGGCAGAGATCTAAACTAAACGTTCCACAAGGGGTCAGTTTAGGGATCACAGTGCTGCTTTTCTGCCGAAAGGTTAAAGGTCATTTGTCAAGGGGCATAATTAATAAGTGGGGATTGACAGAAGACATTTTCACACAGGGGAGCGTTACACAAAACACATAAACGCAAACTGGCCACTGAATTACAAGGCACTGGCTGGCCATCGGTAACTACATACTGCAGACCACCACATCCACCCACATACACACCACACAGACACAGGCTGGAGTGGAGGGGGGTGGGAGACAGGGAGAGAGGGTTGAGTTGGGCATTGGTGTCAAGTCACGATGCAGATTTGTGTTTCTGGACCTGAGCGATATCTCAAGAGGGGGGAAGGGGGTCATCTGGTCAGCCTCCCCCTTTCACCCCCTCCCTCCGTGGCGATGTCTCAACTTTCCCCGAAAATCAGCACGGACCCAAGTATGTCAGGGGCTCTAGTAATAAAATATATAGACGGGGCCACAAAACATCATTTATGAGAGGAGGAAGAGAGACGTGCTGCAGCAGCAGGACGCAGAGTCGACCTGCCGCACACAGAGCAGACTAAACACCGCTGTCTTTATCAGGGTGGATGATTTCATGCCCAGAAAAATAAAAGTATAAAGTGTTATATCGTGATATTATTGATGCGTTAATTAGTTAACTAATTGTTGTAATTGGTCAAGGTGGAGTTACATTTTACTGTACAGCTGTAAGTAGGTTAATCTATTTAAAATAAATTCATAAAAACACAAAAGGTAACTAGTAATCGTTAACTATCTCTTTTGGATAAAGATAGCTGTGTAATAAGCTCTCTCTGAAAAGTACATGAGTAGACACACTCTTGTTGCACAAAAACTCAAATCTGTATTCGAGTAAAGTAAATGCACTTAGTTACTTTCCACCAATGGAATTAATCTTACTGTACTGGGAGATTTGTTAAACGAACTTTGGGACAAAAAAAAACCTCTGGAAAAAAAAATAAAAATAAAACTTAGCTTAACAAACCAAACCACAACATTACATTGTTTAGACAGTGTCTGTAAACCGTCCGCATCAACACACACTGTCACTGCTAAGATCTTGACAGGTGATCTGTTTTATCACCAGCTAAATAAGACCCAGGGGAGAAGGAGCAGTGGGGATTCATTTTCAACAACAAATCCCCCCTCAGCTGTCTGTGAGCAGCATTCCCATACATGGACATGACAGTGGAGGTGGGGCTCTAAATATAGAAGGACACTCTATCTGACCATGTGCCTCTCATGGGACATATGGAGGGGCTACCTGTCACAGCAGGGTGTCTTCTGAACATATTTCATTGGGACATGAAGCTCTTGTCACCATCTGAATTCATCAACAACTTCTCAAACAGTTCTTACCGCGGTGCTGGATGTCAGGGTCTCTGACCCGTCGAGCTGAGGCCCCTGATAGACTCTGAGCTGGGGATGTTCGTACTCTGAACCCGGATGTGCAGAGCTGAAGTCCAGAGGTGGCAGTCTGCCCGCAGATGTTGGCGGACCTTGACCTGGTGGTGGGTAAGAGGGAGGCTGGGCGTACACCTGCGACAGGGCAGGGTCGCCGCTGCCGGGGCCGCCCTCCTGGGTGGCACCTCCCTGAAGAGGGGAGGGAGGATAAGATGAGAGGTGGCAACAAACTAATCGTCAGAGGTTATTGCTGTTAGAGCTCTTAGGTTTTTACAATACACACAAATATATTTCAGTTCATCACAAATAAATATACCCTAAAGAGTCAAATTGTACCACAGAGACAAATGCCCAGATGTTACAGTAAAAGGGAAAACCACTGACTTCACACATAACGGCCAGTTTACTTGAAACAGGGAGTAAAACTCAACGGGTAAAAAAACAGTTGAATAGTGTCTTCTGTTGCTGTGGAGGATTCTTTCTGAAGTATGAGACAACTTTTACAGACTTGGATTGTGAAGTTCAAGAAGCTATTTGAGATATTTAACAGGCAGGAAGAGTCAAACAGTGATTTGGGAATTTCAGGATCCATGATCTTTTCTGCTGCTTCACCCAAGGAACTAAAATCATGACATGTACAACAAAGCCTCTGCTGCTGACATGAAAGAAAATACAAAATCTGTTGATTGTGTGTACTCTAACTTTAAAACATAATGATGAATCTCTGGATTTCCTCTTTAAAAAGCATACCCACTCACCCGACCCGAACTTTAAATGCCCTAACCTTTTGTACAAATACTAAAATTTAAAAAAGCACAACGAGGCCGAAAAGTAATTGCCAACAGTTTTAATGAATAATTAATCATTTGTCATGTGCCAAATATTCCCTGTATCCAGCTTCTCAAATTTCAAGGTTTACTTTTCAGTCAATTAGACAGCCAAACAATATTATTTTCTGACATTTTGCACATGAAAGGATCTACCAGTTACGAAAAAATATATTTGCCAGATCAATACAGCGGATACTGCAGGCTTTCTAACAGCTAAGAGAAGGGTTGAGGTTTGAATCCCTGATTAAGACACTTGAAAACATCTGGTCAGCACAGCCTCATTTTTCTCAGATCACATTGTTCTTTCATGAAGCATGTTGTGGTTTATAAAAAAGTCCAAACAAACCAAACGTGACATCCTTCAAGAAATCAACAGAGAGACAAAGAATGTTAGTACGTGTAATAGAAAAACAGACTTCAAGAAGAAAGAGGACAACAACCATCCTTTACAGCCTCAATACAAAAGGTTGAGAACTAAAAGCATTGTCTTACCCCTTCACTGCATTCCTCAATCTCTGATGCATTGTCCAACAACTGCCGCATGTTATAACGCCAGCTGACCACCCGCCCACTGCGCCAGAAGTTCTACTCAGCCACCAATCAAATCAAATGATAGCCAGAGCCAAAGGGACCAGGAGGCCACGCCAGCTGTGTTCATCTGTCAATCACCTCGCCCCCCCCCCCAAACCAAACCCACCCACCCTGACTTCACACTCAACCCAGACCACAAACTCAACTCTTTCACTGAAGATGAGCTGTTTACGAATGTGAATACTCCTGCAGTTGTAAGACAGTATATATATATGGTTGACTCTAAAAACACAATGTTGATTGGCCAACATGGTTTTGTGACTTTACAATAGAGACTTGCTTTAAGCAATGTATCCACAACTACTTCTCCATTATATTAATGTGATGTGGATACGCTTGGTTGACTTTCAAATAATTGAGGACTCAACCTACTAAATAATATCTTACATTTTCATGTTTGTCATTTGCTCTGTTCTGATTGTTTGCGTGACTGAAAGAAAACAGTTCACTCATCCAGACTTTTTACCATAATATTTGTGACTTCATTATCAAATACTTAAGAATTATAAACTTTGGGAAGTAAAAGGTAATATAACATAAATAGTCACATCTTAATTAGAGATGTGGCAAGTACTGTAACTACTTCACTATTTGCTCTCGCTGGTACTATTATTTATCATCTTTTGCATCTTGTGATTTTGTGAAAACTAATATTTGCTCTTGGACAATTATCTGACAGCTGTAGCAACCCCTTGAAATACGATGCAGCTGTTGTTGGTTAAAACCCACCAAGTGTTTGAGGAACAATGAACCCTGAGCTCAATGAGATAATATATTTCTGAAGTTATCCAAAAAAATAATTATCGAAGAAAAGCTGTTACAAATTCCCTCAGCCTGTAAAAAAAAATGCAATGACTGAAATTCCCCAAACATTGAAATTATGTTTATTTCTTTGCTTTCAATTTAGTTCAATTTTGAAGATAGTGTTGCTCCTAATTATTCTGTTCCAAACTACACGACTGACTCAAAAATATATCCTTGGGAATTTTCACTGCAATTCAGCAATGAACTAATATTAGCTGATATATCTGACAGTTATATTGGTCTGTCTATTTTTCCGCTGCAGCATCAATACTTTCACTTACTCAAAGGATTAGAGAAGTCCCATCTCTGTGTTGCCTTACAAACAAAATGCCACAGGTTTGTCAGCCAGCTTCAGGATTAGAAGGATCCAATATAATTAAATATCCACCATCTCATGGATCTCATGATGTCTCATATATCTTTATATATGCTGTTTCACTTTAGAGGTGTAGAGAATATTACGGATAAGAAGTTGCTGGTAAAAAAAAATTAAGGAGGAATTTAAGGAAGCATGGTCAAAGGAACTCAGAGCGTGGATCAAACTCTTGAGACAGGTTCTCTAAACTATGCACACTAAAAAAAGATGTTGTCTCTAGACTGCAACGGACAACATCAGAGAATAGATTCAGAGTCGCACAGCTTAGACTGACCAGATGTTCTTCAGTCCCTCGGTTTATAGGATCTCAGCAGGTCAGTGGTCATATAACAGCCGGGGGCTGATGTAACGCACACAGCAAGTGTGTTTTAGGAGATGTGCACAACCACTGAACTAAGAAGCAAGTGTGGGAACAAATTGCACTGAACATATGTGGCTGTGGTTTGATTTCCATTTAATCAAACGTGTGCTTATAAACGTGGGTCCATGACAGATATATGTAAATATGTATCACATACTGTATATACTATGATTCGTGACACGTATAATGGCACTTAGCTGAGTGTTTATATGAGCACTGTGTTGTGTGTTTGGGTGAAGAATAACAAATACAAAAAAGTTGATAAAATTGTTTAAAGAATAAAAAATGTGCCAATGAAATGTATCAATGTATGTATGTATGTATGTATTGGAACAATAAAGTGAAGGGAAAAAAAGAAACTACGTGGTTGTAAAATTCGACTGCAGTACAAATGTCTGCAGTCTGGTTGAAAAAATACTTCTGTCATGTATGCCTCGTTTTGTTTGACAAAGAACATAATCAATGCTGAATCTACTCCTGCTAGCAGCTCTGTGAGACTGGACTCACAGCACAGTACTGTTCATCTTATGGTGCAGGTTGCTGGGTAATGTTTCCAACACTAACTTCAGCCATTTTATCTCGAGAAACAACTGACCGTCTCGAGAGGAGATAACACAATCTGTTAGATATCAGTGTCAGTCGTCTCCTCTCGCTTTGTACTAAGCCACCATGCCCGATGAAGAGTCACAGTGTCAGCAGGCGGAGACACTGTGTCCCCTTCTCCTCCTCCTCGCAGGCTTTTTTTATTTTTTGGATTTCCATTTGTTCCCCTTTTCTCTCGTCTCCTTCCTCAGCTGTCAGCTCGTGGTCAGAGGTCAACGGCTCTGAGCCAGGTGCCTGCTGGGACAGCTGCCACAGGATTTACGCACAGACGACACAAACTGCAGATGTGGCCCTTTAGTGCCGGCCAAGTTACTAATGCTGGCAACACGAAACTAATGATTCCCACATTGATCCATTCTCTTTGCCCTGCCTTCTCCTCTACAGGTTCCCTAAAAAGACGTTGTTTTTTGTCACAAGAGAGACTTCAGAAAGAGAGAATATCACGACTTGCATGTTTGATAATCGGTCGTTCCATCAGAATACTCCAATATACAAAGTAGAGATGAGGGAGCATGCCATCCTTACAAACACAATATTACTGAATGTACTGAAAGAACAAAAAGGTTTCAGGAAGGTTACTGAATTCCTTTTAATTGATTTTATTGTGCCAGCGTATCTTCCTCCTCATGACAGATATTCATTAAAGGATTTTGTATATTCAGTAAAATACTTATGGGCCTGAGCTGTCCCTGATAAAGGCCTATACTGAAATATGACAGTTTTTGTTACTGTTCCAGTATGGACAAGACAGGTAATAAAAGCATTCTCCCCTTTTAACAGGCAGATTGCTTTTTTCAATGATATCTTTTCCTTATTTTGGCTCCTAACACCTCCAAACGAATACTTCTCTCTGTTTCCTCTCTTCAAGTTTCCTAGAAAATTGGGTATTCAATTGTTAATATTATGTGGAGACTGCTAAATACACAATATCTAAAGGTACAAAAGTAAAGGTAAGTGCACGGGAGGCAGGTTTCACAGATTTAAGCTTGGCTGCAGAAAACAAGATGGGTGACAGAATCTCCTCCCGTAATTATCTGCTCAGGAGAGGTATGCTAAAAATATAGAGGGTGTGAAGCACAGAGACAAGGTAGAGAGATACCAGATACATGGTTACATACCCGGTATGTCAGACACACACACACACACACACACCCACACACACACACACACACACACACACACACACACACACACACACACACACACACACACACACACACACACACACAAGTCACTATGGCAAGTGAACTAAAGATAACCCCTCACATATCCTCCTTAGTATTGAATAAATAAAGTCTTTCACAATCAGTGTACTTTGTCCATCTCCCATCAGGCCTCTTTAATTTGTTTTTCCTCCAATCTCCTCAGTGAATCAGAAGTAGAATAGAATAGAATAGAAGCCTTTTATTGTGAAGTAACTATTAAGCAACACATGGCTGAACTTAATTAGATTTTATACATGACTCACTGACTCGAAGAAAGAAGGGTTATTTTCTTCGTTATTCAGATCGAAACCTTTTCCTCCTCACTGGGGATGTGTTGTTTTGTTGTTGGCTCTACAGACATTGATTTTTCTAATTTACAATGAATAGAATCATTTAGAGCTGAAAGAATTAGGTGAGTGACAAAAAAATATATATATAACAATTTCACTGACGATTAATGCTGGTGTTTTCAGCAAAAACGCCACAAAGAAACTAGTTTCATCTTCTTAATAGTATTTGCTCATTATTTGGATCATCTGTTACAGTTAACCGGTCTGATAAAATGAGGTACTAGTGATTAACTGATAGTAAAATAATAGTTAGTTGCTGCCCTAACTCATTCATCTGTGGATTTGAATTCACCTAGACTCAGAAGCTCCCAGGTGCCTGACAGCCTGGAAGTTTACCAATGCAGGCGTGTGAAGACAAACAGTTATGTGTGATTTTTGGAGTTCACAGAGCAAGCGAAGGAGAGTTTTTACCTGAACTAGGCTGGGGTAGCATGCGGTTGTCTGTGGGTAGACAGGCAGTCCGTAAGGCTGGAGAATCATAGTGGGTGAGGACAGCATAGCCCCAAACACTACGCACAAGGAGACAGGGAACAGTGGAAGATGGGAGGAAGAGGAAAAGGAGTAGGGGGAAAGGAAAGGTTGATGTGCTCACAGCAGAGCAGGCAATCAGGCAGGAAAAAAAGAATGAAACGTCCCAAAAGGAGAAAAAAGAAGATCCAAGCGGGTGAGGTGAAAGAAGTCTAAGACTGTTTAACCTTGCGGGAAAGTCAAACAACAAAACACAAAGACAATTCCACGACACTGTCCTTTCAGAAAAATATAGGATACAGTGCGGTGAAAGAGAAAGCAAGTGAGCTTCTGTGTGTCCATCAGTTGATCGTGCAGCCTGACAGACAGAAACACATGCTCAGGGTCCCATTTCAGAGTTATATAAATAGTCACCCATGTCCTTCTCTCTGAGTTTACCACCTTACCACCCTCACTCTCACACACTTTGTCATTCAAGATTTCTCATCACAGCTTGTTACACATTTTTGGACAGAAGCAGCATTTTAAACGGGGCTTCAATGGAAGAGAAAACTTTTCCTGAACTCAAAACTCCGTATGTGTATTATGTAACCTAAAGTCAAAAACTCCCACATGTTCCACTCACAGCTTTAAGTGTGTTATTAGTTAAATGCACGCTTCATGTATTCATGATAAAAACAAGTCTACACGTAAGTTACAGACACATAAGAAGTTGGACTACAGACGTTATAAGTACTTTGCTAGTAACTGCAGCGTTTTGACCAATAGAGGGCGAAGAGACGAACGTTTCAACTTCCGTTCTGGTGCAGCGGAGCATGATGGGATATGTAGTGTATGCGTCGGCCCTATAAAATGGATGGAACTTCCTCTAACGTCCTCTTTACTGCGTGGGCTTGAGCGAGACAGGTACGGTTTGCGATCGCCTGTTATTCACGAAACATTCGCGCAACATTTGAACTTTTGAGTCAGTATGTGATACTGGAACACACGGATATATGTTTCATATGTATTTTAAACCGCCTACTTGGCATTTTGTAATGGTATGTTGAGAAGAAAAAATATCCTAGTCGGCTAAGCTAACGCTAGCCTCTACCGGTGAACAACGTGGTACGGTGCAGCTGCGGCCTGGTTCCAAGGCCGATACTAACACCGCTCCTACAATTAGAAATACATGTAATGAATTCACTCTGGCGCAGCAGTTTTGTATCAATTAATACAAACTCCGTGTTTCTGTTACTTCTTCAACACCAGTGCTACCTGTTTTTGGTCATGTGTTTGGCTAATTGAAAAGGAAATCGATCTCCCCGATACAATGTATCTTCACGTGATAGAGAATATATCTTCCACTTTATGCCTTGGTACAAGTTTGTGAGGTGGAATTAAATAAAATATTAAATTTCAGTTTGAGGCGGAATTTACATTCCTCAATAGTCGACAACCACGTGTGGCATTGTCAGTCCTTTGAAGATGTTGGGTCATGATTACGTCTGAGCTTTTATTGCCAGAATCACAAACAGTTGAAGCTTCCTGTGAATATTTAAAGACTAACATTTTAAATGTATTTGCACTGTTTAACCTATTGTGTCCTTGTGTCGCAGGCACCTCTAAGACGCCATGCCCGTTGCCAGGAGTTGGGTTTGTCGCAAGACGTATGTCACCCCCCGCCGTCCCTTCGAGAAGTCCCGTCTCGACCAGGAGTTGAAACTCATTGGTATGTGATTTCATTAATGCAATATAGTAGCTCATGTTGCTCTTTAGTTTTAGACTTAACTGCACCAAACTTAAATATCTGGTTCTCCTTCATTCAGGCGAGTATGGTCTGAGGAACAAGCGTGAGGTGTGGAGGGTCAAGTTCACCCTTGCCAAGATCCGCAAAGCTGCCAGAGAGCTGCTGACTCTGGATGAGAAGGACCCCAAGCGTCTGTTTGAAGGTATACACCGTTCATACTGAAGATTTAGTAAGGTTGGCCGATGATTAAAATATATAAACCATCAGACTTTTCTATGGTGTCAAGAATTCCTCGTCAATGAGGCCAACACTGTCAATTTACTTTAAATGCCAATGAATGTCCATGTGTGTTTTTGAATTGTAAGTCAATGGCTTCTGTGTGGTTTTCCAGGTAATGCTTTGCTCAGACGTCTTGTGAGGATCGGTGTGCTGGACGAGGGTAAGATGAAGCTCGATTACATCCTGGGTCTGAAGGTTGAAGATTTCTTGGAGAGGAGGCTTCAGACACAGGTCTTCAAGCTTGGACTCGCTAAGAGCATCCACCACGCCCGTGTCCTTATCCGCCAGAGGCACATCCGGTAAGCTCATAGTGAAACAAATATCAAACATTAAAGGGTTTGAAGTCTTCTGGCGCGACTCACAAGAAATTGTCAATGCTTCCTGTTCCATCAGAGGGCCGCCAACATGTAACGCTGTCCGCTGAGATCATATAAACATTTCATCAAGGTCAATTCGGTATCAAAACCGTATACCTTGTCAGTAGACATTGCCCAGAGCCAATCCTGCTGAGGGTTTTGGACTTGTGCCACTGTGGGGATGTGGCTGTCAGGTAAGGTAGAGGGGGATTGCACCTCGGGCAATTGTAGTGCTCACTACACCTCGTGTCCTTTGACGTACTAAATGCATGTCATTGTAATTAAAGACTGCAGTAAGCAGATGGCAACAAGTCTTTAAAAATGAAGTCATCCAGTTACACAGCAATGTGTGAAATAGTAAATGTTAATCTTTTTAAATGATTATCTTTGTTTTTTGGCAGTGTGCGCAAGCAGGTGGTGAACATCCCCTCCTTTGTGGTTCGCCTGGACAGCCAGAAGCACATTGACTTCTCCCTGAGGTCTCCATACGGTGGCGGACGCCCAGGCCGCGTCAAGAGAAAGAACGCCAAGAAGGGCCAGGGTGGAGCTGGAGGCGCTGATGATGAGGAGGAAGATTAAGAAGGATGTACTCCAGGAGTGTGCTAACTTCCTGTTGTGTCAAAATTTTCAATAAAATTTGGTCCAACCAGAAAACTTTGAATTGTGCTTTGTTTTTAAATGTTACACTGAGGTTGAAGTTACTGTTATATTTATACATAACACTGTAGCATCAGCACAGGCTGAATATGAAGCAACTGAGAAATGATTCACTTTAAAATGATGAATACATGCAGTATGAATGTGAGCAGTCGGTTTGTGTTCCTACGGTCAGAATGGAACAGTCCGCACCCCTGCGGCTGAAGTGGTACGTTCTGCTTCACATTGACGTCATTCAATAACCCGGAAGTAGGAGGAAGCAAGTGGTGGTGTGTGGAAGCTTCGCCGGAGACGGGAGCCCTCAAACCTCTTACCGGGAAGATTTAACACCGAATGTGAGTAATCGTGAGTAACCTGTCGGATCATTATTGATTATGTAACGGTTGAACAATCGAGAAGCCATTGAGCAAAAGGTCTGGTGCTCAAAGAGGCTGAGAACATGTCTGCAGCAGGTTACCCTCGGTCTGCCGAACCCACCCTGTGTAATCTCGTCACTTGTACAGCAGGAATGTAGAAACCTGTCGGCCCATGGTGGACGGTTTAGTAAACTCAAATGGATCGACCAGCGACCGACATCTGGTGTGAAATGCTGCTGTGACACGATCCGCGCTGCGGTTCACAGGAAGTTCCCATGTTAAACCGTGTTGTGTCATTCTGGCACGTGTGCTGATCCATTTCAGTTTGACCTCCTTGCGAAGCCTTTCAGTCGAGCACCGTCCAGAGATATCACTACGACGGGTTTCTTGTGTGCCACTCGCGGGATGTTGCCTTCATCTTCACGGATATTGTGAAACGCAGCCTCAAGATGTCGTAAATGTTGCTGCTCAGGTTGAAGAGATTTATCAAGTCTCATTACTAGTGTAAAGTAACTAAGTACATTTAAGTACTATACTTCAGTCCAACTGTGACATTGATCCTAACTTAAGTATTTCCATCTTAACTCACTACACACTCCTGAGGTGTTACTGACTTGTTGTTTTTTTTTGCCACATCTGAACTCGCACAGACAACTTCCTTATAAACCTTCCATAGATTTCATCGTGTCACAGTCTCAGCAAGAATAGAAAAGATAAGCTTCAACAAGGCACTCTTTGTTGTCGTGTACTGTGTTGTTTGCATGTATGTGTTGAATCAATTTGCATAGTTTTTCCATACGGGAATGTTTGGAGCTGATGTGTCCCTGTGCCAGCAGAGCGATGTCTCCCGACGAGCTGGTGTACCTGGGAATTCTCGCCGCCTCCATCCCTGCTGGATTCCTCTTCCGTTACCTCAGTGAGTGTCTTGGTCAAGGTAGACCTTCAAACCAAGTTATAGACAAAATAATATTAGTAAAAATGTATTATTCAGTTCAAATTCCAAAGCTACAGAGCCGGTGTGCTGTGCAACATATACTGTCTATGTCCCCAGTGCAGTTATTATATCAAGTAGTATTCCATTTTGCATTTCATCCTAGCACGGTTGCACTCTCGATAGACTGATTACTACAGCAGAATCTGAGAATCTTTTTGGACTTTAAGCTGTTACACAGACCCTTTTGATGAACATTTAAATTGCTGGTCCAAATAGGCAGGCTCCCTCAACAAGCCCGTTATGTGTCCATTTTTATTCCTACCGGAGACGACGCTGTTATGTGATATTTACAGACTTTTCCTGCTGTGTCTCTACGTCTTTTCCCCCCACAGCCAGCTCCTCGGTTAGATTCTTGCATGTAGTTTATTTAATTGCATGATTTTACTTTCAGGTCCACCGGTGAAGCAAGGGGCCGCTCTTCTCCTGGGTCTCTCTGTCACAATCGCCACCTGCCACATCCACACACTCCACTCTCTGGTGACGGTGATTGGAACATGGATTATTATAAAGAGCAGCTGGCAGTGAGTGATAATCATCACATTTTTACAAATCATTTCACTGTATGAAAAGCTGCATTTCCACCGCAGGGACTTTCCTCAAGAACTAGTAACTTTTGCAGGAACTCTGTGTTTCTACTGCAGCGACCAGGGTCTCAGTTGGGTTTAGGGAAATATTTTCACCCCCTCAAAGTCCCAGCTTGTGGGGGTAGTACTTTTACAAAAGTACAGGTGGGGCTCGCACCGCTGAAGATGCCAGATCGGTTGAGTGTATGAATTTTTCAGAGTCTTGGATGATGTCATGAATTTGCTTCTTTTACATCAAGTCAACAACGGTCCAAAATCCAGAGATAATCAATTTACCATTACTTGCAACGATAAGCAGCAAGCTTTGAGTTTGGCATTTTACTTGAAAGGGGCTGAAACTATGAATCCATTATCAAAATAGCTTGAGAATAAAATCTAATCCTAAAGCATCGTTGGTAACCCACCTCTTACAGTGTTGAACTTCTTTTTCTTCTTGTTCTTTGTGTAAGCTTTTTGCTTTTGTGTTTTAAAATGTCATTTTATACATATCACATTTTTCATAATTGTGTTTTTTACATGCAAACTCACTCGTAGCATAACATTTGTCTCTGTCTACAAGACACGCCCCAGCAGTGAGTCTCAGCTGGACTTTTCTCTACCTGCTCTTCTTCCGGCTGGTCACCTGGTTCGGTCTGCCACAGCCGACACCCTTCGCCAATGCCGTCCAGCTACTTCTCACTCTCAAGGTATAGAAAGCCGGGATCGCGCATCAAAATCTGCAGCATCGACACGAGAAGGATCAAACTGTGCCTTTACAATCTGTGTCTTCCTGTTTTTTTTTGTTTTTTTTTACCTCAGATGGTGAGTTTAGCCAACGACGTGAACATTTTCCACATGGAGAAGAAACAGGACGTGAGCTCTTTTTCCAAGTCTCATGTCATCAGTGGTCTGTCCGAGGAGCCGTCGCTCTACGATATTCTGTCCTATAGCTACTGTTATGTTGGTATAATGACAGGTAAGTGGAAAAGTCGACAGAGAATCTTCTCTTTGTCTCACTAAAATTTGAAAATCAAACATGATGTATGTGTGAGCTGTTGATGTTCATTTGCTTTTGCATGAATTGTAACTGTTGTCTCTTTTTGTCTCACTCTCTTCTACTTGTCCAATATTGTGAGTCCATATTGTCTTCAGTATTATTTCTAAATTGCTAGTTTTCATATGCTTCTACTCTCTTTTTGGTTTCTTTCTCCTTCAATCAACAACCACCCTGTCTCGTTTGAACCACATTGTTCTCCACTCTTCTCCCTCGTGTCTTGCATTATCATGATTTTCGTCTTATCACTGTCTTCTCAACACTGCCTTTATCCCTTGATCTCATCGTTCCATCTCGGTAAAGGTCCCTTCTTTCGCTTCCAAACATACATGGACTGGCTGACGCAGCCGAGCCCGCTGGCCCTGCCCAGCTGGACGCCGTGCCTGCAGCGCTTGAAGCTGGTGCCGGTCTACGGCGCTCTGTTCCTGGCTGTGAACTCCGTCTTTCCTCTGGCTTATGTTCGCACAGACGAGTTCCTGGATCACAACTTTTTCTTTAGGTATTGTGACGCTGCATTACTGCCCTGGTGATATCATTTAATAATCGTAAAGATGTCAGTTATAGGAATTGTGGATTTATTTATATAATCATAGTGTAATTTTATTAATGTTTTTTTAAGATAAATATAACATGGGCACAAAATTGTGAGCAGTTGCGTACAAAAATAAAATGCAAGTTCAATTTAAGCAACTGATGTGAAATATGATACAAAATAAAACATTTTTGCAGCTATAAAACAACAAAAAAAAAAAAAATTTAATCTCTTTTCATTTTAACTGAGATTTTTTATGTAACTTTGATAACAATAAGAAGGCTGAGGACTCACGTGAGTTAAACTATTTCTTAAAGGTGTTTGAAAGTTTTCCACAACATGTCCAGAATTGCACTAAAAGCCAATAAACTTAAACTTTACTGATTATAGAATGTGTGTGTACAGATTTCTTGTCAGGCTGCAGTTTGTCATAGAGGAAGGCAAATCAAATTAGACAAGTGAATGACCCAAAGCAGATATTACTGTAAATTTTCAGTAAGCTAAATACTATCCAATATTACTATAATCCTATAGCTTGTATATCTGTGAAGACCCCAGTTGTTATTGAAAATTGAATGCCACGGTAAAATCCCTGCGGTTGAACATATAAAGATGAATAATGTACTTTTCCTTCTTCCTCTCTGCTTCACTTTCCATCACCAGGTTGTTCTACATGATAGTGGTGTTCTTTGTGTTCCGGATGCGTTTCTATGCAGCGTGGTGTGGAGCGGAGGCTGGTTGTATCAGCGCAGGTCTGGGCTGTTATCCAGAAAAGGCGCTGTCCAAACCCGGAGGAGGACCCACTGTCAAGTACAGGTACTACTACATCCCCACAGGAGGAACACGTATATTAGAGGAGAATACATGAATATTTACATCTGTGTGAATAAGATAAATGTTGTCAAATCTGATTGCATAGCACACTGACATCTTTGTCTGTATGGAGTCCATGGTTTTGTCGTTGAGAGATAGTATTTATATCAGTTTGTTTTCCCCTTTTCTAAATTTTTTTCCCTTGTGGCCAGTGCTGATCCCTCAGCTGAGGAGAGTTATGACTTCAAAACCATCCAGAACATCGACTGCTACAACACAGACTTCTGTGTGAAGGTTCGACATGGCATGCGTTACTGGAACATGACGGTGCAGTGGTGGCTGCATCACTACATCTACCCCAACGCACCCTTCAAATCCTACACTCTCAGGTGAGGCTTTCCGTGTGCAGCAGCTTGGGCCTGATCCCCGGACCCCTCCATTAACCCCTGTTTGGTTTGTGAGGGTATTAAAACACCTTATGGGACCTGCGCAGTGAGGGGAAATCTTTCCCATATCATATCTTTCCCCCATGTATTTTGTTTTATAGTATATATAGTTTAAGTATTTTTTAAATCTTACATTACACCCAAAGCCAAAAATGCCAATTTGTTTAGATAATTCTGTTAATGGTTTATAAAGAAAAATAGTAACAAACTTAGCTGAGGCTAATATAATATTCTACATGTGAGTTATTATCAACAAAGCCATACTTTTGGACTTCCCTACCGACTGGCTCTCATTTCCAAATCTGAATATTCCCTCTGAAGGTGTTCATCTTTATTAACAGGTTGTGATTATATACTTTAATTGTTTGTTTTTTTAAGTTAAAATAATTCTGGAACGCTGCACACTGGTAGTTTTAGCACATGGTACTCAGACAATGTTTACGATTCATGTGGCAGCGATTATTAATAACTACACTACGCGAAGGTTTTTCGCACAAATAAATAAACAGGCCTTCTCAGACAATATGGTTCATTAATACGGTAAAATGAAAGAAAGCCCCGAGAAATATTTAATAAGACAACATTTCACGAAATATCTTCTTTTTCTTTCTTTCTTGAAAAACAGAGCACGCAAAGTGTTCATTTCACATCCTACCAGATACTTTAAATTCCCCCTTCATATAAAATTTGCTGGTCAAAACTTTAAAACTGCCTTTGACCCTTTTTAACTAAGTTCTCAATAAGTATTCTAAGTGAATCTGAAGACAGCAGACAGAAACACTTGCAGTGATGTTTCTAATATGATTTCAACATCTCTCCTGTTTCTCTGTGATTCTCAGGGCTGGTTGGACCATGTTCATCAGCGCCTACTGGCATGGAATCCACGCTGGCTACTACCTCTCCTTCCTCACCATCCCGCTGTGCATCGCGGGCGAGTCGGCCATGGAGGCCTCTGTCCGAGCCAGAATGGGTCCCCGGGGGCAGAACGTCTTCGACTGGGTTCACTGGTTCTTGAAGATGAGGGCCTATGACTACATGTGCATGGGCTTTGTGCTGCTGAAGGCCTCTGACACCATCAACTACTGGACGTCCATCTACTTCATCATGCACATCATCGCCGTTTGCTGTATAATCGTGGGCAGGGTACTGAAGGGAGGGAGAAGGGAAGGGAGGAGAGGGGACAAAGAGGAGAAAAGAGAGGGAGAGAAGTTAGAAAAGGGGAATGACAAAACAGACTGAATGGAGACAGACAGGAACTGGTAGGATACTTTTCAGACACAAGGTGTTTCTTCAACACCAACACTCATCCTTCTAGCATCTAACAAAGTTCAACTCAATTGTATTACGAATACAGTGAGTCAGACAAAAGTGTCATGTAAATATCAGTAAAACGTCGCCACTGGAGACATTTCTTATAAAATTACTGAGAACACGGGGAGGGGAATGTTTGAGCACAATGAATGTTAATTTTTGTATGGTTCGGGGCAACTTGGGGATCTGAATGTGATTTTGTTTCAATATGCATTACTGGTCTTTGGCATGTCAAGATAGTTGCTATTTTAAAGGCAGGTTGCAACAATAACTTGTGTGACCCTGAATTTCTATAGTTTCCATAACCAACAACACAGTCCAGCAGCCCTCAGTGTTTTGTAACAGTATGTTTGTTCTGGAGCAAAGAATGAATGGATTGCAACGAAAAACACACAATCATGGTGTCGTCGTCATCGGGGCTCAGCTGTCTCAGCCTGTGTGATGATCCCACTGAGTTTCTATTATAAATCGTATGAAACAATACTGAATAATTTTTCTGCCCTTTGGCATTTCAAAGCAGAACCATGACTATGATGTTTTTGACAACAACAAACCGTCTCAACTAAATAATGTTTTTATTTAAATGTAGAAAAATTGCCATGTAAAACATTCTGCGTGGCCTTTTCTATCGGAGGTGAGCAGAAACACGAGCATATTGGTGCACAGTAAGATTAAACAGGAGCAGAGCGAGGTCCAGATTAAATCTATTTTACTGCCTAATTCCATTAAGACCTTTGTGTGTTTCAACAGCCTGAAGCATTTTCAAGATTAGAATGAGTGTCTGATCATCGACTGTGTGTTTCAATTTATTCAATTTATTCTCTGGATTTTGTTTTTCTCCTGTCCTTTTTTTTCTGCCTGTAACAATGAACAACGGGACTCGTATCAGGAACATGTGCGATTACATCTCTGTAGCAGCGTTGTGTCCAGTGAAGAGTTTGCCGTGTGAAGAACAGTCTGTTCACTGCCAAAATGTCTGTACTGCAATCGTGGACCATTCAGGGTTGGGACCAAACGTTTGATACAAGTTTAACATCGGCGTCAGTCGTGGGTGACAGCTCAGTTAGGGAGGGGAGATACGGATATAACCATTATTCATCACAGTTCTTTTCCAGTGTTGATAAATGCCACAATATTTAAAAAATAACATTTACTATTCACTTATTAGATTATTCCCATGGATGCTTTCAAAGTTATATATTACAAATTCACAAACTGAAACATTTGTTCAGACGTAGATATTTCAAGGTTTTTTTTATGATATAATAGCTTCACGATATGATTCTGCCAAAAGCTGATAAATTATTATACTGAATTGTACAGTGTTCACTTAGAAAGCATGTCAAGGGAAACTTCAAACGTGTTTTATATGAGCATGACTGTTGGCAGAATCAGGTTTTTTCTTCCAATGTGTTTTTGTTGTATAGATTTGACTTAGAATGGGGATAATTTACAGTTAAAGATTACATGGATTTAATGTCATGCAACTTCCTTTTGTCCTTCTCTGTGCCAAACCTCAACCCTTGCTGACATTTTTTATCATCACGTCACAGGGATGATTCATATATTTTTTGCCTTTTGTCTGTTTCATTTACTAGTCTTTGCCTTCATATGCTGCACACACTGTAACGCTCCCTGCTCTGCTCCAGTGTTACATGTGGCGTGACTGTTCACCGATGTTACTCATTGTCTCTCCTCTTATTTAAAGTCATCTTGGTTACCTGTGAAACATTTGTTCGTTGTGGAGTTCTTAATTACCTTGTGTAATGCTTTGAGACAAAACTTGTCGAAAAAGCGAAAAAAAATTGTTTTAGTGAACACACGCACCTCCTTAGTTACCTCACAACAGCGTTTCAGCGCTTTCCCTCAGCTGAGAGCCAGTGTGTGTAGTTAACTACGTCCATGGTAAGACTTTATAAACTCATCGTATTAGTTTGTTTTCCATCTTTGCCTGCAATAAATTCACTTAAGTAATTCACCAGGTTTCCAGTACACTCAGATGTTTGTTTGGTTCCCTCAGTAACACATTTTGACCTTAGTTTAACCTGTTTGCTACTTGACCGCACACATTATAGGAGTGGCAACTCTCTCCCTGGAAAGAATGGGTTAAAGCATACAAGGAAGTACCTGTGTGGTCAATAACAAAGGGAGTAAAGTCCACGAGAGGAGACGACGGTGGAAGGATAACCGCATAGGCTGCATTTCTTCATGACGGGCTGCTTCTCCATTTGTTTTATCCCGAGTCTGAAGTAGATGTGGCTACAGAAGCGTTTTTGTTTTTTAAAAGCTGCTTGTACCGAACTGCATCAGAGAAATGACCAGTGAACCACCGAGTCGAGGCTCAAGTGAGGTGTATACATACACAGAAGGTGTGTCTTACTCGTTACATACTCTTCCTTTCAAATCTCTGGATAATAGTTGAACAGACATACATTTACTACTGATATGGAATCATATTTAAATCAGCTTAAACTGATTGATGGATTCATGCTGCTTGATCCTTTCCTTTCCTGTTGTTCTGCTCTTCACTCCACCACTTGCAGGGAACGGTTACCATGGCGAGCAGCAGTCACTGAGGTTACGAAGGGCTTCATCCCGAGTGTCAAATCAGAATCTTCCCCAGTTCGACTGGATGTCGACCTCCGCAGAGAGGGATGACGAGGACGACGGTGGTCAGCCCCGGGACCTCAGGGGCATCCCTCTACCAATGGCTCTGAAAAGAGCTGTGAGGTATTACAACGTACTGGGGAGAGTATATGAAAATACCCACCTTTGAAATTTTATTTAAAGCAGCTGATGAATGTATACACTATTTCCCTAATCTTAATGTTCTCTTAAAGTGAGAGTATGTCGTTTTCCAAGAAATTTCCTGGAAATAAATTATGTAATTAAGTAAAAAAAAAAATTGGTATGTTCCTGGAAATAAGAAATCTTAATTTGTTTATTATCGATCTTCTCCATGGATATATTTTTTTCTTCACATTTCCCATTTTTACACGGTCATCTGACCTGCTGTACACTGACTTAGCTACTCCAAGTTTCAATTAGCAATTAAGTGGAAAT
Organism: Scophthalmus maximus; assembly: GCF_022379125.1. Classification (NCBI taxonomy): domain Eukaryota; kingdom Metazoa; phylum Chordata; class Actinopteri; order Pleuronectiformes; family Scophthalmidae; genus Scophthalmus; species Scophthalmus maximus. The sequence goes on along the minus strand of NC_061515.1, from coordinate 13,266,122 downwards.
AATGAATTCCTAATATTCAACTCATTTACATTATGTCTTCTGATAAAATGTTTTAAAAATTATTTGGAAATTACAGAAGCATGAAACCAAGTCTTAACTATATAGTTCCTCCAGAATCATGAAAGAGTTTTAAAGACGTGTCCATCACAGGCAGGTGCAGCAGATGCAGGTGCCCGTGGTTTCCAGCGTGGAGTCTTGGAAACGGAAGAGGACCAAATCTATGCGTAAACTCAAACATAACACAAGAGAATTTCTCCACCTCTTTGGACTTTGGAGCAAGTCTTTGCAAAAGATTGGAGGTAAAATTTTTTATTTCAAATAGAAGAGTGAAAAAGTTTATTTTACACATGTAGTTTGAATCCATGTTTGCATTTTGGACTAAATCGCTGACCCTTTCTCCCACAGGGAACTTTGGAGGTGGTGTCCACTCTTACTTTCTGTTCCTGCGATTCTTGGTGGTGCTCAACTTTGTCTCCTTCTTACTGATAGCTGGGTTTGTCGTCATCCCCAGCATTGTCTTCAGATCTGTTGGGTCCAGCCTTGCTAACAGCACCGGTAATGACCATTTTGTTTGAGCTAACGCCAATGTGTTTAGTAACATGTCTTTGAGTTCTCATGGTACTTAGATTTATTCTGATGTTTTGGCACAATTCTTTCCAATATAAACCAGAAGCTTCCTCACAGTTCGATGCAGTAGTTTCTGTGCAACAGCCTCAGTGATTGTAGAGACAGTTATAGAAGCCATTGTATTCCTACTGTAATAAGAAATTATTTGAACCCCCTAATTTAAAATGTCACTTTGACAAATAAATAAAAATCGAAAATATTTTTTTTTTTTTCACTGCAGACATTTTGATTTGTCACAGTATAGAAAAGGCACATTTTATTAAACCAAGCGGTAAAAAGACACCAGATTTATCCAGGTGACAGTGTTGACCCTCTCGCTCTGATGTCAGACCTACAGTTAATCCCCCCTTCAGATTTCTGCTTCTCTCCCTGTTGCTCCTAAAACCATTAAAGGCAATTACAGGTGCAGAGAAACCTGTAGAAATACTGTAATCTGATAATTCATGCTGAAATCATAAAATGTTTCCCCTTGTTGCGTTTTCCAGGTCCAGAGAAATGTTCGGATTATGACCCTAATCCTCAAGCCTTGGTGATGTTCTATGAATATTTCCTCAATCTACTTTCGGGAACGGTAAGACACTGCAGCATCAAAATAATTGTAAATGAGACTAAATTAATAGCAATACTGACTCTCCTTGACAAAAGTGTTTAAGAATTTAAGAAGCACTGATGTCATGAGTCCTACATGTGGCTTTACATTTTTTTTTAAATATATATATATATACAGTCCAACACATTGGTAGCTACTTGTAGAAAATGGTTGTTTTCACAAATTTTGCATATATTATACAAAAATGATTTGGTTGTCCTGTCTCACAGACGTGAGAGTGATGTTGAGTTTAACATCTAAGTCACAGCAATAAAGTAAATGATATAATCCATAATGTCGACTACTGCTTTATAACAAAGTTAAATAGCAAAAATACTTTATGAAGTCATAAAGTTTAAAATGGGATAGTGTACAAATTCTATGAAGTGTGATTTGTATCCAAGCAGGCTATGTCCACACCCAATTTTTAAACAAAACTGATGGTTTCAAAATCCTCCACAGCAACCAGTGGACGCGACCTCAGTGTCCCCAAAAGCTTTGCTTCCACATGCTCCTCCTTCATTCTCTGCTGATGAAAGTAAATTTAAACTACCGTTTGTGTACATTTAAGAACATCAGTCATGCTCATCCTCTCCTCTTCTTTTAGGGTTTTATGGAGTATTCATATCTGTTTTATGGCTACTACAATAACACAATGGTGGAGGACAAGAACTTCTCCTACAGCATCCCCCTGGCCTACATCCTGACTGCTGTTTTCTACTTCGCCTTCTGTTTCATTTGTATCATAGCACGGTCAGTCCCACAACGAACACTGTCCCGTTCGGTATGAACAATCAATATGTGTGTGTGTTTGTGTATGTGAGCCAAGTTTCAGTGTATTCTTCTTCTCACGCACAGTATGGGGACTGCCGCTCGAGTTGTTGTGGCAACGGGAGGCAGCGCTGTGGGCAACTACACCATGATAGTGTTCACCGGCTGGGACTACAGTTGCCTAGGAGACCAAGCCACCAAACTGAAGCAGAAAAACATCCACTACCGGCTGCAGGTCAGAGGGGATCTGTCCTATTTGGCAGTTAGGAAAAAAGAAACGTGACTGATGTGGCGTTATTAACCCCCTATCTGGCCTCTCTGCCCTCTCTCCATCAGGTGGATCTGGAGGAGGAGAGCATAAAGAAACGAGCAGCTTCTCTGACTTTGTGTCAAAAAATTGTTTTATACTCTCTACGTGTTTTTATGTGTTTTGTAGCCTTTGGGCTCATTATAGCGGCCTTCTACGGCATCTTTCTGGCCACCAACTTCAGCCAGGTAAAATATGTCACAGTGGAGTGGTGATGCCGATGTGGTCATGTTTAACTCTTACATGACATGTCGGATCCCATGTCATCCAAACAGCAAAAGAGCGGGGAGCAAGGGATCCTCAGTTTGATTTTTGAGTATCTTCCCTCCATCGTCATCACCACTGGAAACTTCCTGGTGCCTCTGCTGTGTGACCAGATTGCCTTGATAGAGAGATACTCCCCCAGCACTACCATCATAGTGGCACTATTAAGGTTTGCACTGGTGTTTCTGTGGGATAATCATGATGTCAAATCATTTGCATTTAGTTAAATAATTTATTCAAGATGTAAGATGAAGAATCCCTAACCTTTGTTTGAACACTCTTAGTGTAAGAATAGTTGATAGTACTTCTCTTGCCCGTCCAGGGCTGTGTTCCTGCGTCTGGTGAGCCTGGGAGTTCTCCTCTTCACCCTGTGGCGTCAGATCACTTGCGAGGGCGACACAAATAGTGCAGATTGTAAACTGTGCCAGTACAACTATGGAGTCTACCCAGTAAGTAAACCACAAAAATCCTCCTCAATTGTTTGCAAATTATTGTTAAGGATGCTTACTCTTCACATACAGGATTAAAGGAGTCAGCAAGCTGTTACACAAACATGTGTACCCGCAGCTTAAGACAAAACAGAGAGGGAACACTTGACGTAACAAATATAATGATTTTCTGCAGTTAGGTGATGACATAATGTTGGTGATTCTCATCCTACTCCCCTGTCATGGCTTTGTTTACTTAGGCAAGGAATTATGTTTGCCATTTGTTTTTGTATGAACACAGCGACAGAAAGATAGATAACTGCATAATCGTATATGAAATAATTCTTGAAAAAATGTTTTAAATCTGTTACTGTCTAATTAGGTCATATTAGACATTCTTGCTTTGCATTACAAGCTTTTCAGTAACTCATCTTGATAGTCTCATTTCCTGACACTGTACAATAACATCTTGTGTGGACTATATATAAGTACAGTCTGAAAAATAATGTGACTACCTTGACTGACATTGTCCTTATTTGGCTCTGTAGTTCATTTTAAATCCACATCGCATATACACATGGTAAGAGAGGTTCATTTTTGCATGTTTTCCTTGATGATGTAGTGCTGGGAAACACGTTTAGGACAGGAGATGTACAAGCTGACACTGTTTGACCTCCTCATCACCATCGCTGTGCTCATCCTGGTGGAGTTCCCCCGCAGGTACAAAACAATATATGCACATTAAATAAGATGGAACTTAGACCACTCAGACTGTGTTGACAATAATTGACAGTACTTGTGTTTTTTTGTGTCAGGATGGTGGTGGACAACTGGTCCAGCAGGCTGGCTCAGTGGGTGGGTCGGCAGGAGTTTGTGGTTCCTTCCAACGTGCTTGGTCTAGTTTATGGTCAGACTGTGGTTTGGACAGGGGCTCTTTTTTGCCCTCTGCTGCCACTCATCAATACCATCAAGTTCATCATCCTCTTCTACTGCAAGAAGGTGGAGATGTTGCTTTAAAACAGACAAACATTGTCACACAATTCCACTTTGTTTTTCCCCCAAAACCGAGTTGTTTTGTGCCACATCTGACACTGTCCTTCCCAGATCACGCTCTTCTACAATTGTCGACCAGCACTCAAGACGTTTCGCTCCACCTCCTCCGCCTTCTTTTTCCTCGTGGTTCTCCTGTTCGGCTGGGGCCTGGCTACAATTGTCTTGATTTACAGCCTGGCTGAGTGAGTGCTAATTGCGCCATTCCTCCCTCTAACAAATATAACGGAAGAGCTTTTTTCATTTTGTGAAACCGCAGTGAGAGTTGTCAGAGTTTTTTCTCTGCTGGTCAGTAAGTAAAGCACTGTAAGGAGAAACTTTGTATGTACAGTACACATTCTCCATGTTATATTAAATGGTTCCTTCTGTCCCTCCAGGATCCATCCATCTTTTGGTTGTGGCCCTTTCCGTTTCTTCCCCAACATGTGGTCAATTGTTCCAACATCTTTCTACAGCCTCTCTGACACTACACAGGAGTTTCTTTTCTTCATCGGCTCCCAGTCATTCTCCATCCCTCTGTTTGCATTATCCTGGTGAGAGAATCTGTGCTTTCTGTAAGATCTTCTCTCTGGTATATTCATTCAGTGCTATATTTAAAACCCAAATAGATTTCAGTATATATTTTACATGCGTATCATATGGTCCTTCACGATCAATTTTATGAAGTTAACAATCATGTCTCTTTTCTCCCTAACAGTGTGGTGATGTGTTATTTCATAGCCGTAGCCTCTGTCTACGGGAAAAGTGTTGCTTTCCTTAGAGCGCAGCTGAAACTGGTAAGCTGTTGGCATTTCTCATTGGCTCGACTTGTTCCTGTGTACTGTAAAGCAAAGTCTTACATGGTCCTAAATCATGATCATATGCAGACTGGCCTATGTGACTTCCTAATACGCACCAACATTCAGTTGTACTCATGCAGTGTTGGGTCTTTGACTTGCAGGAGGGCCGTGACAAGCAGTTCTTGGTCAAGCAGATTGAGGAGCTGAGTCGACAGCTTCAGATACCCAAACATAATGCAGGAGTACAAGACTGAACACATGGAATATGTTTTGGTTTCTTCAACCTTCTTTAATTATTGTAAAGTTTTCATTCCACTCAAAAACTGTGTTTTGGTCATGGTTACTTGTCTTCTTTCTTTGACCATCTCGATGCAGAACGATGTTTGTTCAAAGTTTAACGCCTAAAGAGTGTTTCCAAATCATTCTGCTGAAAGTGGAATGTCTCTCTGTGCTCACCATACCACTGAGTTCAAAGTGTTTACTGGCATCTCTTCTAGTTTGGTACCAATCCTGGTCCAATGGGCAACTTGCCTGTGAAGGATGTGAGGGATGTGAAGACACATGTTGCTAGCTTAGTTTTAGTAGACAAGGATGCAAAAAAGTGTATTGATATAAAGATATTATGTTAATAAATCACAACCCAGACCTCTGTGTGGGGACGTTTTGAAAAAGTGAAATGAAAAGGTCCCTTTTTTATTTACCCATGTTAGTGTTTAATGGTTTTAATTTCAATGAAGAGTTCCTTTATTATAAAGTGTCACCACTTGTGTCTGTCCATGAAAATAAATATGTTTTTCTTCCTTCTATCTACATAATAAAATGAGAGGACTTATAGCGACCTCTAGTGTCAATCCTGTGGTGTCGCACCAACGTGTAATGTTTACTTCCTGCTTGACTGTACTGCTTCCTGTGGACAGCTGGGAGCAGCAGCAGCAGCCCTTCTTCTAGTGCAGTAAGTTAGTAGCAATATTTGCGTCTTTTTTATACAAATACACATGAAATAGTTTGAAGCGATATGTATGTTGTGAGGGAGAAGGTTAAAGGTGCGGGGTCGCAGCTGCGTCGTTAAGTGTAGTGTAAGTTGGGAAGTAGGAAACATTGGCTAACGTTAGCTTAGCGGTAGCCAACTTCCTGACAACAACACACATTTACCTGTTTATGTCTGTCTCCTTGTTTATTTTGCTAACTTTTCAGCTTTGCTCATTTCCCCCAACTTCCCGCACGCGTTACGGTTTCATGAACAGAGTCGTGTCTCACTGCGCTCACTGCCCACTCCCGTTCCAGTCGACGCTAGCCCCCCGAGCTAAGCTGACCGCTTACCTGCAGTATCATCAGCAGCAGCAGCAGCAGCAGCGGTCGTCAAGGCAACGATGAACATCCTCCCGAAGAAGAGCTGGCACGTCCGCAACAAAGACAACGTCGCGCGTGTGCGGAAGGACGAGGCCCAGGCAGCGGAGGAGGAGCGCGAGGCCAAGCGGCGCGTGGAGCGTGCCGAGCAGGAGGTGAGGCGACCAGTCGGTGGACCACACTCCGATGTTAACCCGATTCAGACAACAGTCCCAATGAGACTGGGTCCGATTACTGTAACCCGAATGATGTGAAGACATAAGAGGCTTTATTGTCATTGTAAGTGAGCAACGAAATGCAGAGTGGTAGCTCTCGGAGGCACCAGCAGCAATATAAAAACCAAACAAAACAAGGAAGAGAAAACAATATATACTAATCTAGAAGAAAGATATATGCATGAAATAAGATTGATTGAATACCTGTGATATGAAGCTTTTATATGTTTTCATATATTCAATGTGTCATAACAATTCCTCTCCAAAGGCTCGTACAGATTATCTAAGAGGCAAATCCCGAGCCACTCTCCAGTCGGCAGGAGTGAGGACCGAGGATGATGATGAGCGGAGTGGGGGAAGTGGCGTTCTGGAGCATCTCAATCTGTTTCCTCTGGAGGAGTCCTCGGAGAAGAAGGGGAACGAAGAGTATCTCAAAGAGAAGAAAGATGAACAGGTGATGGTGCAACCACTTCTGTTTCTCTCATCTGTCATATGGTTTCGTTGAGCGTATTTTTTAGTTTTTTCAATTGGATGCCATTTCTACCTTTACACTAAAGAAATAACACAGAGCTGTTTTCTGTTACCGAGTGTCTCACAATCCTGGTTGACGTCCTGGGCTGTTAATCTTTAATATGAAATGGAAAAATATGGTTCCTCTGGGCAGCTTCTCGTAAAAAGGCATTACACTGTTTACGGAACTAGTAGAAGTAAACATTTGCAGCATCTTAAAGCTCTTTGCAAAAATGTATGACAAAACTAATTCAGAACTTTCAGTCATTTCTTGTGGCCTTCATCCACGAATGGTAGTTTCTCAATTCATCTCAAGAACTGTTGGTTTTCCTCATCTTTCTTCCCCCAGGAGAAGCAGGAGCGTGCCATCGGCTTGCTGGTGTCTCTTGGGCCCCAGCCTGGTTCTGAGGTGACTCCGTGGTACCTGAAAACTGGGAACGAAAAAGAAGAGAGGAAAGAAAAAGAAGAAAGGAAAGAAAAGGGAAAGGGAAAGGGAATAAGTGAGGAGGAGAGAGAGAAGAGGGATCGTAGATTAAAGGACAGTTTGGACCCGTTGAAAGACATGAAGAAAGCTCTTGCTGTGAACGGCAGAAAAGAACACCGGAGCAAGAAAAAGGAAAGAAGAGACAGAGGGGAAAAGAGGAGCAGTGGGGAGAGGTAAGAATATGAATATAGCTTTTCTGGGTATTTTTTCATCAACTTAATTTTTATTTTGCATTCAACTGCCTGTATTTCACCCAGTAATTGAGAAAAATGTTCAACTTTCTTTTGAGTCTCAACTTTGCATTAAGAGTTAGAAGTTCTTGTAGTCGGCTGTAGCTGAAGCATTGGGGATGTGAAGTTTGTGATTATAAGCATGGAGCAATAACAAAGTGTCTCCTCTGTTGACTCCAGCTCTATAGAAAGGTTACGTGCTGAGCGTTTACAGAGGGAGGTTGAAGAAAGGAGGCGAGCCCAGGCCCTGCTCGACCAGAAGAGTGGCAAAGGAAAGGACAAGGAGCCTGGGAGGGAGCTGAACGACAGGGAAAGGCCATACAACACCGCCTTCTTCCCAGAACTTGCCCGCAAGCGACAAAGGCGGGATCGAGACAGCTGGAGAGATGAAATATTAAAATCTTGAACTGTGACCAGTTTGTTTCTAAGTGTAAAAGCCCAGAGGAAAGAAGGTAACGTGGTGATCTGGTGATGCTCCTGTCCAAAAGTTGATGATGAGGCAGCTTGTGGCCATCAGATCATCCATTTTTTATTTATTTTTTGTGCACTCACAGAAGGAAAGTCTTGCTGTGAAGTCAGGGGTGAGGTTCAGCTGCAGCTACCTCTGCGCCTGCAGTGTTTTGCTACGTCAGCAGGGCAGATGGTTGCCATCACAGGGGGCTTCAGCTCAGGCTGTCATCAAAGAAAATATTCTCTTAGCATGGTTGATATTACTTTTATATTATTATTATTATTATTATTATTAATTATTTAAAGATTGTAAGGTGAGCGAACACCTGCACACGCTGAGTGAACAGTCAAATTGTAATACTGGAAAGAGTCGGGCTGAAACAATAATTTGATTCATCAGTTGGTACATTGACAGAAAATGAATCTGATAAAATCTCATAAACAGTTCGTTGTGTAAGTCATTCAACTTAAGTCTCTCAAATTTGAGGATTTAGATCTGAAAAAGTGAACTAAATCTTGTTGGGTTTTAGACAATTGGTTGAATAAAACAATCTGAAAGCATCCCTCTGTGCTCAAGGCAATTTTCTCTTTTTTCTGACTTGTTACAGACACAACAGTTTGATGTCTGCTGACTTCCCTACAGGTGCTTCAGTTTCAGGGTCCTGGTGTGGTGTCTGCTGTTACACTGTCATGACACAGTTGTCAATTATGGTATTTGAAGCATACTTCCGCCAAGCTCTGGATTTCTGTTTGGCTCTGCATCAAATTGCAAACACACATAAATATCACTCCCCTTAATATGCCTGAATTTCTCTCTCATCATGATCCAGGCATTATTCCCTCGGAAGTTGGTGAGAATATCAAAAAGTCTTGCAATGTTAAAGAATGAGATAAAAAAAAGTTTCTGGATCCTCCCCCTTGTTTGGATCTGCACCAAAACGTTATGGATTCTTTAATGTCCCATGTTCTCATCCTTCCAAGTTTTGTGGAGATCTGTACAGTTTTTGCATAATCCTGCTAACAGACAAACAAACCACCAATCTAGAGTGGCATTCAGTAGGGCCAGGCTCACAGTGCCCTCAAATTCAACCAAGCCAACAGAATAACACGGGTCATGAAATCAAAATCTCCATTGCAGAATTATTTCAAACAACCACAAAAAATCCTTGATCTGCCCAAAATTTAAAGAGTTCTTTCTTGGCCCATGTCTCATCCTTACACCAATTTTCGAGGAAATCTGTTCAGTAGTTTATGGCTACAAATAAACAAATGGACAAGGTTGAAAACACAATCTCTTTGGGTTTGAAGATGATATCTTGTCATGACGAGTCAACATGTGCTGTGAAAGAGACCCATTGATTCGTACGCCAACATCGACGACTGGTGAATCGTTTACTTGCTGTTTCAACTGCTTTTCTATCTAGGAGGTTTAGTTGTTAAAGGAAGAAAATCTCTGTACAATGTTATTGCCTTAATAGAGAGATGAGGCTTCTGTCTTTGAAGGTGTTGTCAATTAAGACCCTTTTTTTAACCTGGAAAATGTAATTACATTTATTTTTAAATAAAGTCCTCATATGAATATTGAAGTGAGATCAATATAACTCCATTAGCTTCCTGTGGGAATATTATCACTGATGGGTTTTGTTGTGTGTGTGTGTGTGTGTGGTCTAGCATTATGATGATGAAGCTGGACCATGACAATGCGCGCCGTGCGAGTCTGACGTAGGCTGGCGGAGGAGAAAAACACAGACAAGCCTCCGACCGTGTGCGACCGAGGGAGGAAGAAAGAGAAGCGACGGCAGAAACAACGGCGGCTCGCCTGTCAGCGGTGCTCTGCGCGGACGGAGGCAGTGATGTGTGCGAGCGGCGGACGGAGGACGCACAATGGAGCGTCGCGCACACCGCGTTTAATTGCGGATTAGAGCGAAGAGGAGGAGGAGGAGGAGGAGGAGGGGAGGGGGGGGGGGGCACAACAAGGAAGGCGAGGAGACGCTCTTTATTACTGGGGGGAAAGCGGAGAGGAGACGGCACAGACCGTGGCGGGGGGGACGGCAGAGAGGAGGACACCGACACCGACAGTCGGCGGCGTCGCTCGGATGGTGTTGTTGTTGTCGCTGCTCCGGACGCGGCGACGATGCGGCCACACTGCTGGGTGATGGTGGCGCTGGCGGGCATCATGTCGTACCTCAGCCCGGAGAGAGCGCTCGGAGCCCCGCAGAGGGAAGGTGAGCGGAGTCGGAGGAGCAGGAGGAGCAGGAGGAGGAGGGGGGGGGGGGGGTGAAAACCTGCCACTGATGCTGGAGAAAGAGGCAGCGAGAGAGATGGGGAGGGGGGATGTAGGGATCCGTTGTGAAAAGGCCTCTCTCTCCCTCTCGCTCTCTCTACATTGGGGTGAATACTGTGTTATCCGCCAGTTTCCAATGACTGAGAACATGATGCGAATTATGATGGCAGTGCGTGGCTGCCTCGATCAGGACAGCGGCGCGGCTGATTGGGTGATGGGTCGGGAACCATGTTTGCATGCAGTGATGAAAATATTAGGGGGGTGGACGTTTCGATCCCGGGCCTCGCGTCGGTGGCATTTTAAAAACAACATATACTGCGCGCATATCAGGCTGCAATCGTCGGTCGGCGCGAGACACGTCCAGTCTATAAATAGCCTTCACTTGGCACCGGACATTATAAAGCCCCTTCAACAGCGCAGGCATCTTTATTTTAGTCCCCCCCAGTCTGAATATGCCCCATCGGCCAGGATCTGCCAGGGAGCTTGTGTCTGTGTGCAGTCATTGTTTTGTGGTGTATTGTTGTGATAAGAGCTGTTGGCACCGGGGCCGGTGGAGAAGGCCCCGTGGTCGGTTCCTATTTATATGCAGTGTCTGTCTGGACATCTGTCTGGGGAAGGAGGAGAGAATGGCACTGCACACGAGTTGTGCATCCGAATCGGAGCCGCTACATCACGTCTGTGTGTGGTGCATGTGTTGGTGGAGCTCCCTGCCCTGCACCAGAGGCTCATTTGGACAGAACACGTAGTGACCCCCCAAAAAGAAATTTGATCAACAATTAGCAGCATTTCGGTGTGTCATGTGCTCAAACTCTGATTATCTACGATTTATTGGAATCCTCTATACTGAACGGTCCTTTGCTGTAAACCCATTGGACCATTCACCAGCCAACACGTTCATACAAAGATTGTTTTATATGCTGAACACATCCTCACTTACCTTTGCTCAGTGTGTGTGTGTGTGTGTGTGTGTGTGCTGTGTGGGGAAAAAAAGTGAATTCTGTTTGGTTTGTGCCGCAACATTTCATAAAGAAAAAAAAAGTGAGAGTTATCACAAATTAGTCCAGCGTGTTGATTTTACAAACACATACAAATCATTTCTTTGAGTTTTTCAAATTTTTTTTGTGGAATGTTGTTGGTAAATTATTCAGTATTCATTTTAAATTTATGTATGCAATGTTTACAATATCATGACCTTGTGAATGAATATATTTTTTTAATATGTATGAGCGACACAATAAAACAGAGGTATTTTCATTTAATTTCATAATAATTTCTCTCCTCCATTTCAGACAGCACAGACTCAGTTATTTACATGCAGGGTTTCAATGTCCATGTCTGTCACGAATTTAAGATTTATCACTTAAAGGGTATTTTTATTTTTTTCTTATCAACACTTATTGGAGACATCAATGTGGTGTTTTTTTATTGTGACCTATTTCAAATGTTGAAATTGTGCTTTAAATAATATCAGTGGATGCAGCGCAGGATACCTGTTAGTGTTATTCAGCCTGGATACTGTTTTGTTTACACAGACGCAGAAAAGATTGACAAATTTGTATATAGCCAACATATGGTTTAAACATGAATATAAAACAGCTTGACTATGTTAAGCGGGAGCTGGACACCTGATTGTTTCAAGGTGTCACTGTCCCTTTCTATCATCACAAGCAATACAATGTTTGACATGTTTTGGCTATAGTATTTAAATGAAACCTTTAGATATAATACCTGAAGGGTTTTAACCACCCTGCCCTGCCCCTTTTCTTCTCTACAGATGGTTCACTTCTCACAATCGACTACGTTGAGGTACAAATATCAAATGTCCCGATCCCTCCCTCTCTCACCTGATTAGCAAACCTTCCTGATTTGAGTAAATCTTTCCAGTTTCCGATCCTTTCCCAGTTAGCGCTCCTTTTGTACCTAAATGACAACTCCAGCCACCCCTCCCCTGCTTCTTAACTGTGTTTCCTGAGTGGAATGCCATTTCTGATATTTCCCCCTGCTCCCATGCTTTTTTCCTTACTGGAATGGTATATTCTCCCACTTTCAAACTTTAATTCCAGTTTCTGTTTACTTTTACTGATTCAGACAATGTTTTTGATCGTGAACTTAGTTTCTCTTCCTGCTTTTTTACCCCAAAAATCCCTGATGCAAGCTGTCCGTTGGGGTCCTTCATTGTGTCCTAAACCTGCTTCTAAGAAAACACTCCAATCGACCCCCTTTAAACAAAACACCTATGAAACAAGATTTGACACTTCTCTGATCATTGAAGCCTCTCTTTGTCTTCTCACTGACTCAAACCTAACAGTGTGCCCCACCCCACCTTGTACAAACACAAATCCCCTGACTTGCTGTATTAAATCCTTTCCTCCCTTGTATTTTTTTCCTGTCTTCCCCTCAGTTTCTCAGTCCAGGGCTGCATCCCTGTCTCCTCCACCCTATGTGGTCATCATCATCTCTTGCTCGGGGCTCGTCTCTTTTGTCCTGTTGCTCCTCACCTGCCTGTGCTGTAAAAAAGGAGGAGTGGGATTCAATGTAAGTCTTCAACATGTAAGACATTTTTTCACCTCTCTCTGCTTTCTTTGTTTTGTCACACCTCTTGTGCATGCCTGCATGGGTTTCATATAAGCTAGATAAACTTGGTAAACTGCTGGAGGAGTTGGTATGGAAACGGGAACAGGAGTCAATGAGTCCAGTTTAATGAGGTGGAAATGGTCAATAATAATCTGTCTGTCTAAGCTTGACTCAGCCCCCATCTTTTGAACCGATTGCATTGTTGTTTATTTTACAGACTCACTATTAAACTCCACCTCATTATTAAATTAAATATAGTTTACTTTCTCTTTATCAATCATACCAGTATTGCAATTTTTTTTAAACCAGGAGTTTGACAATGCCGACGGGGAGGAATGCTCTGGAGGCTCCAGTCCCATTCAGGAGGACAGCCTGTCGTCGTGTCCCTCCCTCCCTGAGGTTTACACCTTACCAGTCAGAGACAGGCCCACCTGCCCCGCCCTGCAGGATGGAGCAGGTAACTGTCCTCCTATTCTCCGTTCCTCTCATTTTAACATAAGTTCAGTTTTGTTTTTGAAGGGTTTGATACTGTGCTCAGGTGAGAGCTGGCACTGTCTTGCACTAAACGCCCTCAGGGTCTGTTGCCTGAATCACTGATGTGTATCTGGTAAAGGTCTCAAATCAGTAACATTGGCCTCCTTACTCAACATCAAGTGGAAACTGTGATCTGTATCATTGCTCTGTATGAAAATGCAATGTTTGACATTCGTCTG